>NW_015505279.1:428438-433651 GCF_001515645.1 Sinocyclocheilus grahami | reverse complement strand
TACAATGCCGGCTGTTCTGACTCACAGACTGTAAGTACTTTTTTTATATTTAAAGAATTTTTATATTTTATATATTTAAAGCGAGTTTTTTTGGGCAGTGTAGAGTAGTGCTTGTAGTTTGTAATTTCTCCGATCACAAATGCAGACATGGTTTTATGTTTACGCGGCGCGATGCAACGCAACGCGTAAAAAGACAGTATAAGTCATTATATTCCATAATTATGTCCCCACTGGATGCAACGAATGCCTCGTTTGTAATGGGTTTTCATGTTTTTGAATCATCGCTCCGGCCGGGGCAGGGCATCATCAACACAATGGTGAGGGGCGTAACATTTCCGTCACACGCTTGAGGTATTCGGCCAATCACAGCACACCTCGCTTTTCAGACCGATGAGCTTTGTAAAAATCGACGCGTTTCAGAAAGGCGGGGCATAGAGGAGAAACAATAATGTACAGGATGTGGAAAATAATGTGTTTTTTGAACCTTAAACCACATAAACATTTCATTACACCAAATACACAAAATAATGTTCTTTTTAGCAACGTCATATGACCCCTTTAAATTTGAAGTAGCTTTAAACAGATACTGGCACTGTTCCCCTCATTTCCTTTTAACAGCAGAACTGCTACTGAAACACAAGAACCACACAACAAACCAAAACCACCATTGGTATTTAACACTCCCTACCAACACCCTAACATCCACCCAGAACACCCTGACTGTCAACCTGCAGCGCCCTCGCAACTGGTCAGTACATCTGAGGAACATCATAGCAAATATTGGGTACATTTTCAAACATGTGAGCAAATCTTCAGGAATGCAAAAGCTTATTCTCTTTATATCTGTGTGATAAAAAGAGAAACAATTTGACCTCTTTCACACTTCAATACTGTAAAACAGTTGCTAAAGTGTCAAAAGCTCTTATCTGCTTCTCAAGTGATCGCACTGAAGCCAATGACTTCCTGACACTAGCAGAAATAATGCTCTCCTGTTCGGAGAGCAGCTCACTATTAAACACGCTCAGCGAGACGAGAAAGATGGTCCAAACACAGACATTTGCTTCATTTGCAACTTCATTGCAGATTATGCAATGACCTTCAGATGGTCCATGAACAATCCAGTAGATGTTCAGTTCAACCCCCTGCGAAGTCAAAGTGGCCTACTTTGAAAGTATAAAGTATGTTGTTTAAAGTTAGTATTTTGTTTAAAGTAATAAAATGTTCAATTTGCAGTAACTTGAGCTTAGCTAACACCAGTGTGATGCTCTTTGCAGTATTCAGTGACCAATTTACATGACAATATGAATCAGGGACCAGAGAAAAAAATCCAAACATCAGTAAATCATTCTGACACTCAGTGAGGAAAATTCTAAAATTAAGATTTCAGGTCAGATTGGATAAAGTGATAACCTTGTGAACATGAATGCTTATAAATAAATACACTGAGTTAATTTAAATAAATTAATAATATGCAATACTTCTTATAAATTAAAGTCAAATGTTCTAAATAAAAAGTTAAAAGTTTGGGGTCGGAAAGCTTTTTTATGTTTTAATTATTTGACCAAAAATACAGTTAAAAATTTAATATTGTGAAATAATATTACAATTCAAAATAGTTTTCTTTTGTAATATATTTTTTTAAATGATCATTTATTTCTGTGATCAAAGCTGAATTTTCAGCATCATTACTCCAGTCTTCAGTGTCACATGATCCTTCAGAAATCAGTCTAATATGCTGCTTTGCTGAAATTAAAAATGTAAATAATAATTAAATAAATAAATGACAAATCTTATTATAAAAGTTGAAAACAGCGTTGCTTTATATTTTTGTTGAAACCATGAACCTTTTATTCAGGATGCTATAATGAATAGACAATTCATATGAACAACTTTTATTTGACATAGATTTTTTTTTAAAACAATTTAAAAGTCTTTACTGTCACTTTGAACCATTTTTAGTACAACCTTGCTTAATATAAGTACTTCTTTTAAAAAAAAGTCTGAATGACCCCCAAAATTTGGAAAGTTATACTCAACGTGGCTCTGTAAGGACAAGTGTGCTGCAATATAATACAATGTTTTGCTTCATTTCTTGAAATAAAAAAGCTTCATTTCTTTTATTTGAAATATTTTCATTCAAAGTCATGTATATCCTGTTCTCCATTTGCTAGCTGTCAAAGAGGTTATTACAAAGGTTATAAACAGTTATGACAAACATTACATTCAAAGATGCACATGATTTGCATTGAAAATGCTGTTTTATAAGGTGAAATGCAAGTAAACAGTTATTTCAGTCTTGTTCATAAGCTGTGTGAAAACCAAGAGAGTGAGCTACATTTCCTCTGCTGAGTTTCCTCTGTGGTTGAGCACTTTTAGAAAAGCAGCAGCTTGAAAAAACAAAAAACGAAACACCAACTTTCATTCAGCAAGGGATGCTCACTAGCCTTTACAGGACACCGCATCGATCCTTCACAAGCTTCACTCCTTCATTTCTACACTTAAAGAAAGACTCACCTGTGTCGGGGCATTAGGAGCCACCAGATCCAATGGATTGTGAAAATCTGCAATGGTGCTGCGAAGAGCTTTTCATGCAACAGAACGAGCTGATGATCGCAGCATGCAAACGATTGTGACCACATGCGTTTCCTCACAGAGTGTCTGTGAAAGAGTGAGATTAACCAGGGCTCTTATGAACTCCAACTACTGAGAACATTACCAGAAACAGGAACTAAATGACTCATTTGGAGAAAATAGAGTTGACGCTGGTCTCGCCTGCTGCTCACACTGAGCCTACAATCAGCCCACTGTGTACATTTTAGTGCAAATATATTCTGAATCTATGGATTTAGTACCACCGGAGTCACTGTCGATCCAGATATTCTCAGCGTGATCCACACAGTTTAGTAACAATGTGTGAATTAATCTAGTCAACAAACCAAAATGAGCACATTTCTGTGAAATAGGTGTATGACTGAAACAGAGATATGTTGTGCAAATAAAACAGATTTACAGTGGAAAGCATTTGGACGTATCTGAATGTCACTGCATTAGTGTATGCGTCTGTGGTCAAATAGTGCAGGAGCTTTTCTCAGAACTAACTTCACTTTTCTGAGTCAGTTTTGCTCAGTGACATTTAATCAGCTGGTGTCAAGTTTGCTACATTTGGAAAAGCATACTATAATAGCTGTATCATGTTATTTCAGTTAGCAAAGTTCACACAGTAAAACACTTAAGTAGAGAATCCCATATTAGCAAGCCCGTAACCAGTTATGCGTCCATTGAGATCCGGACCTCGGTCAATTTTTCATGTTCAAAAATAAAATGTGTTTTCCGAATGACTAATTTGCTGTTAAACTCCTCATATGAATGCCTGCATGCCATGTATAATTCAGTTTAGACAGTTTGCAAGAACGTTTAGCGTCCCTGTTATGAAAATGATCTCTGCGAGACGCTGGCGGAGTGAACGAGGCTTGAGAGAGTTGTTGTGAGTGAGGCACGGGCGTTCTAACACGCCCCCACATGTCTACATCACGATGTGGGAAGATTTGCATAACGCCGCCCAAATGTTCACGCAAAGAAAGAAGGCGTAACTTTTATTCTCGAGCTGTAGTGTTGTTGTTGCCGCCGCCATGTCGTGAAGGCGCTGTGTGTTTCGCTGTGAAAGCTGAATTTTCAGCATCATTACTCCAGTCTTCAGCGTCACATGATCCGCAATACCAAATATAGTCATTCATAAATTTTTAAGTGTGGTTTCAGTGTCTAAATGCTTGTGGGTTCATGTCATGACACACTATATAATATTATAGTCATGTAATTTAAGCCCTAAACATTTATACAGTGGTTATCCATTATACAAATATGATGTACCCGCCTGTAATCCAGAGGTACTTCCTTAACCCTATAGAGCCTGCAGTATTCTATTTGCCAAAAATTCCAAATTACATGACAAAAAATTGTAGTTAGTAACATAATCCATTACATTACACATTTTAGGTAATATTATCAGACTACTTTTTGATTACTTTTAGATATCTTTTGACCTAACTCGCTTATCACATTGATTTGAATAGCATAATCTTGTACCATGCTGATATAAAAATGCAAAGAAAAAGAAAATGTGCGGCAACTATAGTTGCCGGTTGGCAAATACAGTATGTTGTATGCACCACTTCAATGCCAAATTTGAATAGGTGGAGAGGTTTTGGAATCTAACTCAAAATAACTGCTTTCAACAGATCAATATTTATTCATAAACAAATTTATCATGCATAAAAGTCGAAGAACATTCGATGCAAACCCAAAAAAGTTACAAGTAGTGGTGGAACATAGTGTTGCCCCAACAGGGTATTGTGTATCAAAAAGTTAAATAAAAATAAATAGAATGAAGAAAATATTACATCTATATAATAAAAAAAGGTATACCTGAAAGAAAATTACGCGTTTAACTATTTGGTTATCAACATTCTGCAAAATGTCTTCTTTTGTGCTCAACAGAAGAAAGAATCTCATAGGTTTGCAGCTTGAAGACGACGCAATGATGACACAATTTCCATTTTTGGGTGAACTTTCCCTTACGTAAGCAGTTTTAGTATAAGTAGCCTACAAGGAGTACTGCAGTGAAGGTACAAGTAGTTTTATAAATGTACATAAACATATTTGCATACTATACTTTGTGATGTAAACATGTAAAATATCACCAATTTTATGAATAGGCACATATGGATTAGGTCAAATGGATTAACCCTGACAAAAGTCCTTGATATTCATGAAATTAATGATATTCGTTTTAAAATATATGATTATTTAAATAATTGTCATGTGTAGGCTACACCCATGATTGTTTGTTTATGTATTTACTTATTATTGAACATGCAGGTATTTTCATTCTTAGAGGTGTGTTAATTAAATGAAAATAAATAAATAAATAGGATGAAGAAAATATTACATCCGTATAATAAAAAAGGTATACCTGAAAGAAAATCACAAATTTTTTTTAGGCCCATAGTATTCAATGGCTGAATGTAGTAGGTGATTTCATATAATAATGTAAATGTAAACTCATTACTTGTCTGAATTTCAACATTATAATGGAATCATAAGCTACTAGTCATAAAAAGAATTAGGGTCCTTGACCAATTAGAATGAAACGCATCCAAACTGGATAAAGGGGCCTCAATATTTTGCCCCTTACAAGACATAATGTCATAAAATGG
>NW_015505279.1:416828-428428 GCF_001515645.1 Sinocyclocheilus grahami | reverse complement strand
AGCTGTATCATGTTATTTCAGTTAGCAAAGTTCACACAGTAAAACACTTAAGTAGAGAATCCCATATTAGCAAGCCCGTAACCAGTTATGCGTCCATTGAGATCCGGACCTCGGTCAATTTTTCATGTTCAAAAATAAAATGTGTTTTCCGAATGACTAATTTGCTGTTAAACTCCTCATATGAATGCCTGCATGCCATGTATAATTCAGTTTAGACAGTTTGCAAGAACGTTTAGCGTCCCTGTTATGAAAATGATCTCTGCGAGACGCTGGCGGAGTGAACGAGGCTTGAGAGAGTTGTTGTGAGTGAGGCACGGGCGTTCTAACACGCCCCCACATGTCTACATCACGATGTGGGAAGATTTGCATAACGCCGCCCAAATGTTCACGCAAAGAAAGAAGGCGTAACTTTTATTCTCGAGCTGTAGTGTTGTTGTTGCCGCCGCCATGTCGTGAAGGCGCTGTGTGTTTCGCTGTGAAAGCTGAATTTTCAGCATCATTACTCCAGTCTTCAGCGTCACATGATCCGCAATACCAAATATAGTCATTCATAAATTTTTAAGTGTGGTTTCAGTGTCTAAATGCTTGTGGGTTCATGTCATGACACACTATATAATATTATAGTCATGTAATTTAAGCCCTAAACATTTATACAGTGGTTATCCATTATACAAATATGATGTACCCGCCTGTAATCCAGAGGTACTTCCTTAACCCTATAGAGCCTGCAGTATTCTATTTGCCAAAAATTCCAAATTACATGACAAAAAATTGTAGTTAGTAACATAATCCATTACATTACACATTTTAGGTAATATTATCAGACTACTTTTTGATTACTTTTAGATATCTTTTGACCTAACTCGCTTATCACATTGATTTGAATAGCATAATCTTGTACCATGCTGATATAAAAATGCAAAGAAAAAGAAAATGTGCGGCAACTATAGTTGCCGGTTGGCAAATACAGTATGTTGTATTCAATGCCACAATGCCAAATTTGAATAGGTGGAGAGGTTTTGGAATCTAACTCAAAATAACTGCTTTCAACAGATCAATATAAACAAATAAACAAATTTATCATGCATAAAAGTCGAAGAACATTCGATGCAAACCCAAAAAAGTTACAAGTAGTGGTGGAACATAGTGTTGCCCCAACAGGGTATTGTGTATCAAAAAGTTAAATAAAAATAAATAGAATGAAGAAAATATTACATCTATATAATAAAAAAAGGTATACCTGAAAGAAAATTACGCGTTTAACTATTTGGTTATCAACATTCTGCAAAATGTCTTCTTTTGTGCTCAACAGAAGAAAGAATCTCATAGGTTTGCAGCTTGAAGACGACGCAATGATGACACAATTTCCATTTTTGGGTGAACTTTCCCTTACGTAAGCAGTTTTAGTATAAGTAGCCTACAAGGAGTACTGCAGTGAAGGTACAAGTAGTTTTATAAATGTACATAAACATATTTGCATACTATACTTTGTGATGTAAACATGTAAAATATCACCAATTTTATGAATAGGCACATATGGATTAGGTCAAATGGATTAACCCTGACAAAAGTCCTTGATATTCATGAAATTAATGATATTCGTTTTAAAATATATGATTATTTAAATAATTGTCATGTGTAGGCTACACCCATGATTGTTTGTTTATGTATTTACTTATTATTGAACATGCAGGTATTTTCATTCTTAGAGGTGTGTTAATTAAATGAAAATAAATAAATAAATAGGATGAAGAAAATATTACATCCGTATAATAAAAAAGGTATACCTGAAAGAAAATCACAAATTTTTTTTAGGCCCATAGTATTCAATGGCTGAATGTAGTAGGTGATTTCATATAATAATGTAAATGTAAACTCATTACTTGTCTGAATTTCAACATTATAATGGAATCATAAGCTACTAGTCATAAAAAGAATTAGGGTCCTTGACCAATTAGAATGAAACGCATCCAAACTGGATAAAGGGGCCTCAATATTTTGCCCCTTACAAGACATAATGTCATAAAATGGAGAAAAAGATAATTGTGTGACTGACGATAGTTTGTAAACGGCTGCTGTCACTTGAAAGCTGGAAATTTGTATATTATTCGTAAATTCTGAACTGTAGTCTGTGGTTTGATTCAGAGTGTTTTAAAATGTAATTTAATCAAATTACAAGTACTTAATTTTTAGAATGGGATTGCATAATCCAGATCACATGTAATCAGTTACTACCCAGCACTGCTTATAGTCTGTAGAATCTCTGAAGGAAAACCATCAACATAAAGTCTTAGCAGATATTAAGCAGAAAGTCTGCTGTAATGACTGCTAGTTGACATGTAGTTGCAAAGTTACTTATAGTCAGTAGGATGTCTAAAGTGGACTATCAAATTAAAGTGTTACCTCACTCTGGACTAACCCGAGGCACAATATTGTTCATATTCCTCATCCTTACTGGTTATAAAGCCTTCCGCTTTAGCTGCTACGCCACAACAGCCCACTGTGACTGTTCAGTGTGTGAACTACAGGTAGCAGCACTGAGCGAGAAATAGCCACTGGGTTGAGTTGTGTATTGCTGGCAACAAAACATGTAACTAAAAATGGTTTAAATGTACTGTGAGCAGTATGCAAATCTTCCATGCATGTAAAACTGTATCCCACAATGCAGTGCATTCAGTGTTACCTTCCATTTCAAGTGTGATGGATGTGTTTTCTTGACTCAAGGTGAAAAACTACACAAAATTGGATTAAAATGCGAAATCACTAACATCACTCCACACTTTAGTATCATCATTTTTAATTATTAATGATAATTTTATATTATATAATTGTATACTGCATACTATTTAACATACTTACATACAAAGCAGTAGGTAGCATAGCAGTATGTGTAGTAGGCAAGTATTGAATTCTGAACCTAGCCTTTTTGATAAGAATAGAATTAGGAAGTGTATATATGAGAAGAGACAGGATGAAAAGGAGAATGGAGACAAAACGAGGAGGATGTAAACACACAGAGACAGTCTGCCAGGGGTCTGGCTTAACACCACCCTCACTGCAACCCATGCCAGCCAACCAGAGAGCCACCAGCACAGGGCTCGCATGCACAAGACCCGTTGTCAGGGAGAAAAAGCCCTGAGTGTGTGCTTGTGTGTGTGCATACTGATGGAGAGACCTCAGTTATCCTGACGGATTCCTCTAGTCTCATACACACCAAACAGAGCTCAACAACACTCAGCAGTGTCTGTTTATGAGACAGCGATCAAGCTTATTTGGGATCTAATCTGATCTTGTCACCAAATCGAGTCACCGAACTCTGATCTTCTGGATCTGTCCACATCTTATGGGTTTCACTGCAGGGATTCACATCCTCCCATTGATGAAGGGGGCTTTCTTTTAATCACAGAAAAAAAAAAAAAAAGTTTTGTCATGTAAGACTTTAGATTATTTTAGACTCTTTATTCTTATTGGTCAGTTGTTCCACTGGTCAAATGTGCCATTCTGTGGTCAAATATTTTTTCTGTAATGACACAAAACTATAAATGATCAACATATTTCCTGCCAGCCTTATGTATCTCAAATATGCACTCTCTTTCTTTACTCTGTCCAAAAATATCTGGACACTTATCTAGTGTTATCTTTTCAAGAAAGTTCATGCAAGCACATTTTAACTCAAATCAGTATTTCATGCCAATTGATTCATTAGCCAGTAAATGCTTTGTAACTAGACCCAACATTTGTTATGGCCTATAAATACTAGAAAACAAGAAATTGTGCTCAGATGAGAGCAATGTCTGGGGAAGGTGACCTCTGGTGGTGGGGAGGTGCTATGACAGGCATAGATTATCCCTAACCTCAGGTGTCAACTGCTCAGATTTCGGCTAAAATAGATGGGATTAGAAAGATTTGTTTTCATGTGTGTGGAAATGATCACTTACAAAAATGTTTGAATCACCAACTGTCACAGAGCATAAAATTGCACACACTGACAGCGTCAGAATTACACACATGCCTTTCGAACGTGCCATGAAAGTAATGAAAGCATGTTAATAATAATTAGATGAGTAAAGTTTGCAAACTAACTTTGAAGCTGGCTTGAAAAAGCCTTCCCAGCTGAAAAAATAACAAACAAACAAACAAACAAAAAAACAGCTAAAACCAGCCAACCAGTTTAGGCTGGTTTTAGCTGTTTTTTTGTTTTGTTTTTGTTTTTTTTGTTTTTTTGCTGGGAAGGCTTTTTCAAGCCAGCTTCAAAGTTAGCTTGCAAACTTTGCTCATCTAGTTATTATTAACATTAACATGGTTTAAGCTGAAAGTAGCTGGTTTTAGCTGGTCTCCCAGCCTGACCAGCCAAAGAAGTGGCCAAAACCCCTCTAAAACCAGCCTGCTGACCAGCTATGACCAGGCTGGGTGACCAGCTAAAACCACCCAACCAGCTTAGGCTGGTTTTAGCTGTTTTTTTTTCCAGCAGGGTTGTCTGAAAGTTTGAAATAACTTTGAGAAGTTTAACGTTTGAATTGAATTGTTGAAATTGAAGTTTGGGACAGAGAGTGAACACACGTTTCAAGCATGATTTATCACATTGCTAACATGTTTAATGTGTTGCTAGCATATTGTAGCATGTTACTAGCATGATCTGGGTTGTTGGTACCATGTTTAATGTGGCTAGCATGAAATAGCATGTTACTAGCATGTTTTAACCCACTGCTAACATGGATTAGCATGTTACTAGCATGATTTAGCATGTTGCGAATGTGATTTATCACATTGCTAGCATGATTTAACATGTTGGTAGCATGTTTTAACATTGTTAGCATATTGATTAGCATATTGCTACTATGATTTAACATGTTGTTAACATGATTTAGCACATTGCTAATGTGTTGCTAGCAGGATTTAACACATTGTTAGTGTGTTGCTAACATGCTAACATGTTTTTAGCACATAATGACTATGCTGTGAATTTTACTCTAGCAAAACACCAGCAATTGAAATGTATTCACAGATGCTGCAGTAATTTAATACTGTCAGTTGGCAAAAAGACGTCTCACATTTCTTCTTTCATTCTCAAGAGAAAGAGGTGGCAGAAAGAGACTGAGTGGTGATCCAAGAGTGCTTTTTCACTGTATGACACTGCTTGTATTTGTGGATTCCAGACAGACTGTTAGTTTGTGCATTAGTGATTGGAGTTTTTTCAGTGACTTTCTGCAGGTTACATCAATACTCCAGTAGGTGGCGACAATTGACTGTCTTTGTGCATAAGTCGTTGAATATTTCACTCAACCGATTCATTCGAAACTGTTGATCCATTTAGGAATGAAACAAGTGGCTATGATTGCATATAAAATCGCATGCTCTCTAAATAGGAACTTATTTTGAATAAGTAATTAGTTCACAACCATTAAAAATATGCAGCACGAATGTGTGTCGTATTAATGTAGTTGCTTGTTATGTGACCTACCAGCATCAGTTGTGCTGCTTCACACATTCACAAATCCTCTCCTGTGACTACACAGGACAGTAAAATGTCCATTGGATGCACTTTTCAGAATCTTACCAGAAGTAATAAGTCATACAGGTTCTTTTCGCCTATTGTTTTATGAATTCTCTGAATTCAGAGATACTACTGTTTTACAGACTGTTTTTCACCTACTATATAGTAGGGAAGTACACAATTTTGGATGCAAGCACTGTTATCGTGAGTGAGTCATTAAATCATTCACTCAACCAATTCATTCAAAAACACTGATCCATTTAGGAATGAAACAAGTGACTATTTTTGTGAGAGAGTCATTGAATTTTTCACTCAACAAATTTGCTCAGAAACGCTGATCAGTTTAGGAATGAAACAAGTGACTATTTCTGTGATTAACTAAACTATTCACTTGAGCAATTTTCTAAAAACTGTTGATGTATAGGAATTAAACAAGTGATCTTTGTGAGTGAGTCACTGAATGATTTACTCAACCGATTTGTTCAAGACAAATGATTCATTTCATCACTACTGGGCTTTACAGAGATACGCAATGGTTCATTCTGCTGTAGCACTGTTTGGAAATATTTTAGTTAATGTAGATGATGCAGAATAACTGACAGTATTGTAACTAAAATATTTACTCAATATTACTCTTGTTTATTGAACTGCTCAACAAAAGCAATATCACACTCGTAATTGCAAGCCTGTTTCGACTGCACTGATTGGAGTGTTTTTGAAGCAGCCACCAACGATCTGGACGAGCTCACAGAATCTGTAACATCATATATCAGTTTCTGTGAAGACATGTGCATCCCTACCAGGACTCATTTAACATTCAACAATGATAAGCCATGGTTTACAGCAAAACTTCGTCATCTTCGTCAGGCCAAAGAGGACGCCTACAAAAGGGGGGACAGAGTCTTGTACAATCAGGCCAGAAACACACTGAATAAGGAGATTAGAGTGGCCAAGAGGAACTACGCTAAAAAACTAGAACACCAGTTTTCTGCGAATGAGCCTGCATCAGTGTGGAAAGGCCTGAAGGACATCACCAACTACAAGACACCATCCCCCAGCACTGAGGCCAATCAACAACTTGCTGAAGACCTGAATGGGTTTTACTGTAGATTTCAAACTCCCAGTCTAACACCCCACACCCACTCTGAACATCTCTCCACACAACCATCAACACCTCCTGCAACCCCCCTCTCCCCCACTCCTACATTTCAGATCAGTGAGGATGATGTGCACCAGGTCTTCACGAAGAACAAGAGAAGAAAAGCACCAGGCCCAGACGGTGTGACACCAGCCTGTCTGAAAACCTGCGCTGACCAACTGGCCCCCATCTTCTCACAGATCTTCAACAGATCACTGGAGCTGTGCAAAGTCCCTGCCTGCTTCAAACGCTCCACCATCATCCCCATCCCAAAGAAACCTAAGATAACAGGACTTAATGACTACAGACCTGTGGCCCTAACGTCTGTGGTCATGAAGACATTTGAGAGGTTGGTGTTGGCTTATCTGAAGGACATTACTGGACCCTTACTAGACCCCCTGCAGTTTGCTTACCGAGCAAACAGGTCCGTGGATGATGCAGTCAATATGGGACTGCACTTCATCCTGCAACATCTGGACAAAACAGGGACTTATGTGAGGATCCTGTTTGTGGACTTTAGCTCTGCTTTCAACACCATCATCCCAACACTCCTCCAGACCAAACTAACCCAGCTCTCTGTCCCTAGCTCTATCTGTCAATGGATCACCAGCTTTCTGACAGATAGGCAACAGCTAGTGAGAATTGGTAAATTCACATCCAACAACCGCACCACCAGCACTGGCACCCCTCAGGGTTGCGTCCTCTCCCCACTGCTCTTCTCCCTCTACACCAATGACTGCACCTCTAAAGACCCCTCTGTCAAGCTCCTGAAGTATGCAGATGACACTACAGTCATCGGTCTCATCAAGGATGGAGACGAGTCTGCTTACAGACAGGAGGTTAAAGAGCTGGCTGTCTGGTGCAGTCTTAACAACTTGGAGCTGAACACCCTCAAAACAGTGGAGATGATCGTGGACTTCAGGAGGAACCCCCCTGCACTCCCCCCACTCACCATCATGGATAGCACTGTAACGACAGTGGAGTCATTCAGGTTCCTGGGCACCACCATCTCTCAGGACCTGAAGTGGGACACTCACATTGACTCCATTGTTAAAAAGGCCCAGCAGAGGTTGTACTTCCTTCGCCAGCTGAGGAAATTCAACCTGCCACAGGAGCTGCTGAAACAGTTCTACTCAGCCGTCATCGAGTCTGTTCTGTGCACTTCAATAACTGTCTGGTTTGGTTCAGCTACAAAATCAGACATCAGAAGACTACAGAGAACGGTTCGGACTGCTGAAAGGATTATTGGTGCCCCCCTGCCTACCCTCCAAGAACTGTATACATCCAGAGTGAGGAAAAGGGCTCAGAAAATCACTCTGGATCCATCACATCCAAGCCATCTCCTTTTTGAACTTTTGCCATCTGGTCGGCGTTACAGAGCACCGAATACCAGAACAGCCAGGCACAAGAACAGTTTCTTTCCCCAGGCAATCTACCTCATGAACAGTTAATGTTCTCCCATTGTGCAATTAAAGTACAGTATGTGCAATAACCTTATACTTATTTATCACCCTAAACCCTAGTACATCCCTACAACTTATTTTATTTTATTATATTCCTATTCCATCTATAGCACACCTGTACATACAATTTATTCTTTTTTTTTGTGGTTTATATTTATGCATGTGTATTTTATTCACATCTCACTTTTATTATCTGTGTGTTGTTGTTGTCTCATTGTACTGGAAGCTTGTGACACTATAACAAATTCCTTGTATGTGCAAACATACTTGGCAATAAAGCTCTTTCTGATTCTGATTCTGATTCTGTAATTGTACTGTCTCAGACCTATATTTGTTTGACTCCAAAACATAGCCCTGCTGATATTCATATATACCCATGATGTGATATTATTGAAGTGACGCATCTGACAAATTATGGTTGTGATGTTACATTTTCAGATGAAGTTATGGTGTAAATAAATCTGCTGCACATGCAAATCTCTTCATTTTTATATATTTCATATATTAAAAATTGTATATTTTGGATGCTGGTGTGCTGTTCTCACCACAAAGCTGTTCCACCAGTTTAACCACCTAGACCAACAGCAATCTAATCTTCATAAACCAACATGGATTCGAATAAAAATGTATACTGGTCTGGTCTTTTCAGCAGGGTTACCATAAAAATACTTTGGCATTTGATTATAGTAATCATACGATAGGCCGATATACACCACTATAGCACTTTTTGTAATGGTTTTGTCTTTGCCATTGAAAAGGTCCTTTGTGTGTGAATATATTTATGCCCGGGGAGCAGTTGGGGGTTCGGTGCCTTGCTCAAGGGCACCTCAGTCGTGGTATTGAAGATGGAAGAGAGCACTGTACATTCACTCCCCCCACCTACAATCCCTGCCGGTACAAGACTCGAACCCGCAACCTTTGGGTTACGAGTCGACTCTCTAACCATTAGGCCACGACTTCCCCACCAAACATGCTGCCTCTTGTCATTAAAAAGATAGTTCACCCCAAAATTAAAAGTCTTGTCAGTATTTACTCACTTACTCAGTATTCATTTCTTTCTTATGCTGAACACATAAGAAGATATTGTGAAGAATGTGGGTAACCAAACAGTTGCAGATCCCTATTGACTTTGATTGCAGGAGAAAAAAAAATACTATGGAAGTCACTGGGGATCAGCAACTATTTGGTTAACCACATTCTTCAAAATAACTTATGTTCAACCGAAGAAAGACACTCATTCAGGTTTAAAACAACTTGAGAGTGAGTAAATGAAAACAGAATGGTGGCTATAAACAAAATAAATAAAGTTTAGACACAAATGACACAATTTCTTAAGAATGGCTCATGTCTGTCCAAGAATCAGAGTTGTCATGGATCACACAAAAACACAAACACATATTCCATCAAACTGTTATTTCTGATTGTCATTTGATGCATGTGGAGAGTAATTCAAGCACTGTGGCATCACAGCAGCCAGCCAGAAATCACCTTCTTATTCAGCTGACTGACTCTTTACTAATGGAGATGGATTACTAATTTAGACAATAATTCCCATCATAAATTATACTGTTTTGGTCCATTTTATATAGAGTCAGTGGTGTGAATCAGAACTGTGAATATAATCTATTCAAACCACAGACAGTAAATAATAGTCAGTCTGATATAAAAGTGGACAGTCTGGTGTCTGAGTCTGAGCCTGACTGCAGCATATTTCAAACTAGAAGTCTGATCACTCTCAGCTTAATAAATGCCTCCGGTTTTGACTTTATCTCTGATAATTGTTGATTGTTAAAAAGGCCCAGCAGAGGTTGTATTTCCTTCGCCAGCTGAGGAAGTTCACCCTGCCACAGGAGCTGCTGAAACAGTTCTACTCCGCCATCATTGAATCTGTCCTCTGCACTTCTATAACTGTCTGGTTCAGCTCAGCTACCAAATCAGACCTCAGAAGACTACAGAGGGTAGTCCGGACTGCTGAGCGAATCATTGGTACAACCCTCCCTTCTCTCCAAGAACTGTACTTATCCAGAGTGAGCAAAAGGGCTGGCAGAATCACTCTGGACCCCTCACATCCAGCACACTCCTTCTTTGAACTGTTGCCATCTGGTCGACGCTACAGAGCTCTGAGCACCAGAACGACCAGACACAGGAACAGTTTCTTCCCTCAGGCAATCCATCTCATGAACACTTGACAATAACTGTGGAACACACACTATTTATTCACTCATACAACACTCATTCAACAGTCATACTGTAAAATTTTATTACAATTTGAAATAACTGTTTTGTATTTGAATATATTCTAAAATGTAATTTATTGCTGTGATGCAAAGCTGAATTTTCAGCATCATTACTCCAGTCTTCAGAGTCACAGGATCCTTCTAATCTGCTGATTTGCCGCTCAAGAAACATTTCTTATTATTATCAATGATAAAAACAGTTGTTGTATATATATTTTTTATATTTTCTTGATATTTTTGTGGAAATTGTGAATTTCTTTTAAGGATACTTTGTTGAATAGAAATTTCAGCGTTTATTTGAAATAGATTTTTTTTGTATGAATGTAATTTACTTTTATTTTTGATCAATTTAATGCGTCCTTGCTCAATAAAAGCATTAAAGGGATAGTTCACCCAAAAATGAAAATTTGATGTTTATCTGCATACCCCCAGGGCATCCAAGATGTAGGTGACTATTGACATTTTACACTGCGTGGTACGACTCGGCTCGGTACGGCTCAGTACGGCACGGCATGGCTCGGTTTGCGTTTCCACTGCAGTTTAGTACCGCTTTAGAGTGGGTGGGATTATTCACATGTCGTTATAGTTGCGCCGCCTCTAAATGGGGAGCGTCTCATTTACTCATGGTCTCTGATAGCATCTAGTCTTTTGTGCCTGTGTAAGAGCGGAGTTGCTGCCAAATTAGGTCACTTTTGGGTCAGTTGATGAAATATATGGTGTTCCATGGAAATGGGCATATTAAATTAAAGTAGATTATTCTTCAAAACTCTTAAGTTTAAAATGTTAAAATGTAAAAAATTTTTTTAATTTTTTTACGATTTTTAACACAAACCGTTGCAGTCTGTCAGTCTTATAATGGAGGTGAATGGGAATCATGGCTTTGAGAGTAAAAAAAAACATACACAAACAAAACCAAATTAAACCCTGCAGCTCGTGACGATACATTGATGTGTAAAGACACAAAACGATCGGTCTGTGCAAGAAACTGAACGGCGCGTCCTCCTGAGCACATTCTCAACAGCAGGCGTGTGCGTCTTCTTCTTCTTCTTTCTTAACGGCGGATCACAGACTTATAAGTGCATTACCGCCACCTATCTCTCAAGTGGACAATTGACACTCTATCTACAATCTCAATTAGGAGTGTCAATGATCCGTTTGAGAGATAGGTGGCGGTAATGCACTTATAAGTCTGCCATCCATTTGACAGTTTGGACATTGCAGTAAATCAGAGGTAAAAAATGATATAAATACGGTTGTTTCTTGCACAG
>NW_015505279.1:413950-416740 GCF_001515645.1 Sinocyclocheilus grahami | reverse complement strand
TATACTGTTAAATAAGGATTTTTAAAATCTGTATTTAACAGTATATCTCCTGCACATTTTATATAATTATATATATATATATATATTTTATATTTAAACCCTTAGTTTAAGCAAATAAACAACAAAAGGTCACACAATCTAAAACCATGGGTAGCCATCAAAGCTCATCAAGCTTCATGTATTTTTATGAGTGCAGCTCTGAAGGCCATTCATGGGTACCAGCGAGAATAATTGGAGATAATTTAATGGTATTTCATGGAAAATGAAGGCTCTGCAGCTGACAGAAGGGTCATGAATGAGAGAGAGCTCTGTGAGCAGAAACCTCAGAAACACAACTATACTAATATACCTGCTCTGATATGATGTGATGCAAAGCCTGAACACATTTTTGTTACTGCAGGGTGAAGCCATGGAAATCTCCTCTGAAGCGATTTGCATGTACATCTAGCAATTAAAACATGAATGTGAAGAGGGGCCGCCGCAGGACCACTGATGTCCGTGTTCATCTCATGATTGAGACTCAGGGCTCTTACATCAGCTGTCACTCCAGATATTACACACACAAGCCCTGCTTCAGCAAGCTCATGCGCTATAACCACAAAAACAAACAATTACTTATAATTATTCAAAAAATATGCAGCACTGTCCATGAATAAGGCACACAATAGCTCTCGAAAGTCTTTAAAAAAGGCATGCTTTAATTGTTTTCAACAAAGGGTCAGTAAAAGGAGGTGGTTTGTTCAGCGTAACAATCGAAATATTATACGAGATGCTTTATTTTCTGTTTCTTGTATATGAGGATTCCAAGTTCCATGTGCGATTATTTTCTAAAAAAAAAAAAAAACGATCAAAATAGCAAGAATACAAAATAATAAAGTAAGAATGGGTAACAGAATTGCAATTAACAGATTTATCCTAAATTAAGCACTCAATAGCTACCATCTAGATCGTGACAAATATTTTTTTACAAAACTTTTGTTTTCCGTAAGTTATTTTTGCTTACAATAATACGGGTAACAGGGTTGACTGCTTTATCTTAATAAATGCAGTCAACCCAATTGTGTAAAAATTGAAAACGTGAACTGCAATCATCTTCCCATCATGCTGCAGAAAGGGTCTATGTTGATGTCACTTCCTGGGTCACAATGGAGTACGAAAGTGCCCTTTTTCAGTGTCCTTGGATCCAGAACTATTTTTCCCATAGTGATTTTTAAAAAGTCTTTGTTAATAGTTATAAGCATGAACCAAACCAACTAGCTACGAAGAGAATTGCAACATTACAAATTTGAAGCAAAAAAATCGGAACATGGGCAAGACAGACAAAGTCTGTGTACTGAACAGCTTTAACGAGGGAAAGAACTACAATCCCATGAAGCACTGCAAAAACGACAGATAAATATTTATCTAAAGATGTTGATTGTGCATGTAGAAACAACATTTTACGTTTATTGCAAAATAATGTGGCGCTAAAGTGTTCTTTTAATGCGATTAGCTCGTTTCGATTCTCTGATTGGTTGAAATTTCTTAGCAGAATCATGGGTAACGTAGTTTTTCAACAGGAAATCTACTGTTAAACTTAAAGTTGAAATAATGTGGGCTGATGGCTTTAACAAAAAACATACTATCGATTAACAACTTCATAGCTCACAGTAGGTCTATCTCTATAAGCTATCGTTAAAAATCGAATCCCCTATAGACCTTATGCTTCAGAGAAACCTGTGAGCGGCCATCTTTAGAAATGTATCTTTGAACTTCCGTTTTTGCGGTAACTCCATAGCATCACTGTTGAAGTGGATTTACTATTGTAGAGTTGAAAGTTATCACATGCATTGTAATGTTTGAAGCAGATGTCATAACAAACATCAGTAGACCGGGAAGATTTTAATACGAGCAGTTCGTTCATAAACTCGCATGACCTTACCTTAACGCTGCGGAAAGAAGCTACTGAAGGTCTACAGAAAAAAAATTAATGGGATTTTTACTTCCAGACTGTTGCACTCTATATTATGGAATACATTTCACATATTATTTAACATAACCAAAAAAAGAACATTTTAATGCATACATTTCTTTTGAATAAACTGACCCGGACCACTGTACTAAAAGTACATTTTAATAAATTAATGTATTCATGCTTAAATCAAATACAAAAACACAGAACCAAAAAACATCAAGCAGTCATGTGAGTGCAGGAGTGTTTTCTAAAGGCTAGTCTAAGGTCAAGGATCCTGAAATGTACTTGGACTGTAAATATTCTTCCTGTCTACAGCAGAAGTAATTGTTTCGGCATGTGAAGGCAGAACAGAGTCAGATCAAACAGAAGAAATAAAAAAACAACCAAAAATCACAGATTTTGAAAAATCCCTGGCGACACTTTACCTGCTGAGCCATAAACATTCATCGCATATACATACATTACATGAATAACATATTTGAGCCGAATGAGTGGTATGAATAATGACTGAGGATTGTCTAAACATGAGTTTATATATCATGTGAAGAGATTATTATGCATGCACAATGTCACCATCTTTATTTACGACTCTCCAGATAAAGTGTCTCCAGAACTGACAATATCAAATTCACAATGTTTTACAAAAACAAAACAAAAACGCCCGTTTGGAACAGAAACACGTTCTGCCAGACCATCCCATAATAATGCTGAAGTACGTCACACACCCTTCAGCTCCAGCGACCCCCGACAAAAATGGGGAGGAAGACATGCAAGAAACAGGAAGATAACTCATCATACAGGGAGAAGTGTTAGTAAGTACTGCTCCCAAAAATTTA
>NW_015505279.1:396597-413809 GCF_001515645.1 Sinocyclocheilus grahami | reverse complement strand
ATCATACAGGGAGAAGTGTTAGTAAGTACTGCTCCCAAAAATTTACTATCATACAAGAGTCCTTCATATTCAAGTCCAGAGCGAGTCAGAGCAGAAGCTGCGGTAAACAGCACAGAGGTTCATTCACGTCAGCGTGACGCTAGAAGAGGATGTCTTCATTCTTGATGAGTAACTCCAGCACCTGTCTCTGGTAGCGGATGTCGTTCAGAGCCGTCATGGCGTCCAGATCGGGCGCCCGCATTAAAGTCGGCCCGAAGACAATCCCGAGATTCTCAGCGTTCATCAGGTTATCCTTCTCGTTCTGAGTTACCCTGCAGACACACACACACACACACACACACACACACGCACACACACACGTAAATGAAAATGAATTTTAATGGTAATTTTAACAGGAATAGTAAAAAAAAAAGAAAAATTGGTTAACGTCAAGTTCATTAAAGTTTGTGAATATTGTACAAAACTGTAATAGATCTAAATGGGAAATTTGTGCAAGGTTTATAGTAAAACACTAATACGTACATATTTTGTAAGTAAAAAACAGTCATATAATTTACAGTATAAAATGCAAACTGACATTCCCACAGTTCCCTGCGTGACACTACATTTGATGTTTTTTCCCCCCTGCCTTATTAGTTCTGTACATAGGGTTTTATGTTACATCTTATGTTGTTTTTTTGCATTATATTATTGTGATGTATGTTACCATGATGGTGTTTTGTATTTGTGTGAATCACACTGTACTGCTTCTATATATTAGTATTTACCTCCTCAGCTTATGGAAAAGCTGCTTGTGATGAACTCATCGTGAATTCAAACAGTCTCTTTTACTTCCTGTATTATGACGGTGCTTTAGATGGACAAGTCCCTCCCAATAATTAGAAATGACCAAACCGTCGCCCGCATTATCGGATATTCTTGCACTTACCTGCAGCACTCCATAATTCAGCGCTGTTTTTTTAGGATGACAAGTAGGTTTAAAAATCTAACAGCCCTCGTCAGAGTCAAAATATCTGAGCTGGCCAATCAGAGCAAAGTAGGCGGGGTTTACTGTTCACAGAAACAGAGTGCAAAAGCGTCAGCTTAAAGCCCTGTTCACACCAAGAACAATAACTATAAAGATAACGATATTAGTGTCCACACCAGCGAACGATATCGTCTGTTCATTCTAAGCGCACATGCGTCTGCCGCAAAGATAACTATAAAGATAACGATATTAGCGTCCACATCAGCAAACGATATCGTCTGTTCATTCTAAGCGCACATTCGTCTGCCGCAAAGATAACTATAAAGATAACTATAAAGATAACTATAAAGATAACTATAAAGATAACTATAAAGATAACTATAAAGATAACTATAAAGATAACTATAAAGATAACTATAAAGATAACTATAAAGATAACTATAAAGATAACTATAAAGATAACTATAAAGATAACTATAAAGATAACTATAAAGATAACTATAAAGATAACTATAAAGATAACTATAAAGATAACTATAAAGATAACTATAAAGATAACTATAAAGATAACTATAAAGATAACTATAAAGATAACTATAAAGATAACTATAAAGATAACTATAAAGATAACTATAAAGATAACTATAAAGATAACTATAAAGATAACTATAAAGATAACTATAAAGATAACTATAAAGATAACTATAAAGATAACTATAAAGATAACTATAAAGATAACTATAAAGATAACTATAAAGATAACTATAAAGATAACTATAAAGATAACTATAAAGATAACTATAAAGATAACTATAAAGATAACTATAAAGATAACTATAAAGATAACTATAAAGATAACTATAAAGATAACTATAAAGATAACTATAAAGATAACTATAAAGATAACTATAAAGATAACTATAAAGATAACTATAAAGATAACTATAAAGATAACTATAAAGATAACTATAAAGATAACTATAAAGATAACTATAAAGATAACTATAAAGATAACTATAAAGATAACTATAAAGATAACTATAAAGATAACTATAAAGATAACTATAAAGATAACTATAAAGATAACTATAAAGATAACTATAAAGATAACTATAAAGATAACTATAAAGATAACTATAAAGATAACTATAAAGATAACTATAAAGATAACTATAAAGATAACTATAAAGATAACTATAAAGATAACTATAAAGATAACTATAAAGATAACTATAAAGATAACTATAAAGATAACTATAAAGATAACTATAAAGATAACTATAAAGATAACTATAAAGATAACTATAAAGATAACTATAAAGATAACTATAAAGATAACTATAAAGATAACTATAAAGATAACTATAAAGATAACTATAAAGATAACTATAAAGATAACTATAAAGATAACTATAAAGATAACTATAAAGATAACTATAAAGATAACTATAAAGATAACTATAAAGATAACTATAAAGATAACTATAAAGATAACTATAAAGATAACTATAAAGATAACTATAAAGATAACTATAAAGATAACTATAAAGATAACTATAAAGATAACTATAAAGATAACTATAAAGATAACTATAAAGATAACTATAAAGATAACTATAAAGATAACTATAAAGATAACTATAAAGATAACTATAAAGATAACTATAAAGATAACTATAAAGATAACTATAAAGATAACTATAAAGATAACTATAAAGATAACTATAAAGATAACTATAAAGATAACTATAAAGATAACTATAAAGATAACTATAAAGATAACTATAAAGATAACTATAAAGATAACTATAAAGATAACTATAAAGATAACTATAAAGATAACTATAAAGATAACTATAAAGATAACTATAAAGATAACTATAAAGATAACTATAAAGATAACTATAAAGATAACTATAAAGATAACTATAAAGATAACTATAAAGATAACTATAAAGATAACTATAAAGATAACTATAAAGATAACTATAAAGATAACTATAAAGATAACTATAAAGATAACTATAAAGATAACTATAAAGATAACTATAAAGATAACTATAAAGATAACTATAAAGATAACTATAAAGATAACTATAAAGATAACTATAAAGATAACTATAAAGATAACTATAAAGATAACTATAAAGATAACTATAAAGATAACTATAAAGATAACTATAAAGATAACTATAAAGATAACTATAAAGATAACTATAAAGATAACTATAAAGATAACTATAAAGATAACTATAAAGATAACTATAAAGATAACTATAAAGATAACTATAAAGATAACTATAAAGATAACTATAAAGATAACTATAAAGATAACTATAAAGATAACTATAAAGATAACTATAAAGATAACTATAAAGATAACTATAAAGATAACTATAAAGATAACTATAAAGATAACTATAAAGATAACTATAAAGATAACTATAAAGATAACTATAAAGATAACTATAAAGATAACTATAAAGATAACTATAAAGATAACTATAAAGATAACTATAAAGATAACTATAAAGATAACTATAAAGATAACTATAAAGATAACTATAAAGATAACTATAAAGATAACTATAAAGATAACTATAAAGATAACTATAAAGATAACTATAAAGATAACTATAAAGATAACTATAAAGATAACTATAAAGATAACTATAAAGATAACTATAAAGATAACTATAAAGATAACTATAAAGATAACTATAAAGATAACTATAAAGATAACTATAAAGATAACTATAAAGATAACTATAAAGATAACTATAAAGATAACTATAAAGATAACTATAAAGATAACTATAAAGATAACTATAAAGATAACTATAAAGATAACTATAAAGATAACTATAAAGATAACTATAAAGATAACTATAAAGATAACTATAAAGATAACTATAAAGATAACTATAAAGATAACTATAAAGATAACTATAAAGATAACTATAAAGATAACTATAAAGATAACTATAAAGATAACTATAAAGATAACTATAAAGATAACTATAAAGATAACTATAAAGATAACTATAAAGATAACTATAAAGATAACTATAAAGATAACTATAAAGATAACTATAAAGATAACTATAAAGATAACTATAAAGATAACTATAAAGATAACTATAAAGATAACTATAAAGATAACTATAAAGATAACTATAAAGATAACTATAAAGATAACTATAAAGATAACTATAAAGATAACTATAAAGATAACTATAAAGATAACTATAAAGATAACTATAAAGATAACTATAAAGATAACTATAAAGATAACTATAAAGATAACTATAAAGATAACTATAAAGATAACTATAAAGATAACTATAAAGATAACTATAAAGATAACTATAAAGATAACTATAAAGATAACTATAAAGATAACTATAAAGATAACTATAAAGATAACTATAAAGATAACTATAAAGATAACTATAAAGATAACTATAAAGATAACTATAAAGATAACTATAAAGATAACTATAAAGATAACTATAAAGATAACTATAAAGATAACTATAAAGATAACTATAAAGATAACTATAAAGATAACTATAAAGATAACTATAAAGATAACTATAAAGATAACTATAAAGATAACTATAAAGATAACTATAAAGATAACTATAAAGATAACTATAAAGATAACTATAAAGATAACTATAAAGATAACTATAAAGATAACTATAAAGATAACTATAAAGATAACTATAAAGATAACTATAAAGATAACTATAAAGATAACTATAAAGATAACTATAAAGATAACTATAAAGATAACTATAAAGATAACTATAAAGATAACTATAAAGATAACTATAAAGATAACTATAAAGATAACTATAAAGATAACTATAAAGATAACTATAAAGATAACTATAAAGATAACTATAAAGATAACTATAAAGATAACTATAAAGATAACTATAAAGATAACTATAAAGATAACTATAAAGATAACTATAAAGATAACTATAAAGATAACTATAAAGATAACTATAAAGATAACTATAAAGATAACTATAAAGATAACTATAAAGATAACTATAAAGATAACTATAAAGATAACTATAAAGATAACTATAAAGATAACTATAAAGATAACTATAAAGATAACTATAAAGATAACTATAAAGATAACTATAAAGATAACTATAAAGATAACTATAAAGATAACTATAAAGATAACTATAAAGATAACTATAAAGATAACTATAAAGATAACTATAAAGATAACTATAAAGATAACTATAAAGATAACTATAAAGATAACTATAAAGATAACTATAAAGATAACTATAAAGATAACTATAAAGATAACTATAAAGATAACTATAAAGATAACTATAAAGATAACTATAAAGATAACTATAAAGATAACTATAAAGATAACTATAAAGATAACTATAAAGATAACTATAAAGATAACTATAAAGATAACTATAAAGATAACTATAAAGATAACTATAAAGATAACTATAAAGATAACTATAAAGATAACTATAAAGATAACTATAAAGATAACTATAAAGATAACTATAAAGATAACTATAAAGATAACTATAAAGATAACTATAAAGATAACTATAAAGATAACTATAAAGATAACTATAAAGATAACTATAAAGATAACTATAAAGATAACTATAAAGATAACTATAAAGATAACTATAAAGATAACTATAAAGATAACTATAAAGATAACTATAAAGATAACTATAAAGATAACTATAAAGATAACTATAAAGATAACTATAAAGATAACTATAAAGATAACTATAAAGATAACTATAAAGATAACTATAAAGATAACTATAAAGATAACTATAAAGATAACTATAAAGATAACTATAAAGATAACTATAAAGATAACTATAAAGATAACTATAAAGATAACTATAAAGATAACTATAAAGATAACTATAAAGATAACTATAAAGATAACTATAAAGATAACTATAAAGATAACTATAAAGATAACTATAAAGATAACTATAAAGATAACTATAAAGATAACTATAAAGATAACTATAAAGATAACTATAAAGATAACTATAAAGATAACGATTTTAGCGTCCACACCAGCGAACGATACCGTCTGTTCATTCTAAGCACACATGCGTCAGCCGCAAAGATAACTATAGAGATAACGATATTAGCGTCCACACTAGCGAACGATACCGTCTGTTCATTCTAAGCGCACATGCATCTGCCGCAAAGATAACTATAAAGATACCGATATTAGCGTCAACCCCAGCGAACGATATCGTCTGTTCATTCTAAGCGCACATGCATCTGCCGCAAAGATAACTATAAAGATACCGATATTAGCGTCAACCCCAGCGAACGATATCGTCTGTTCATTCTAAGCGCACATGCATCTGCCGCAAAGATAACTATAAAGATACCGATATTAGCGTCAACCCCAGCGAACGATATCGTCTGTTCATTCTAAGCGCACATGCATCTGCCGCAAAGATAACTATAAAGATACCGATATTAGCGTCAACCCCAGCGAACGATATCGTCTGTTCATTCTAAGCGCACATGCATCTGCCGCAAAGATAACTATAAAGATACCGATATTAGCGTCAACCCCAGCGAACGATATCGTCTGTTCATTCTAAGCGCACATGCATCTGCCGCAAAGATAACTATAAAGATACCGATATTAGCGTCAACCCCAGCGAACGATATCGTCTGTTCATTCTAAGCGCACATGCGTCTGCTGCAAAGATAACTATAAAGATAACAATTTTAGCGTCCACACCAGCGAATTATATCGTCTGTTCATTCTAAGCGCACATGCGTCTGCCGCAAAGATAACTATAAAGATAACGGTATTAGCATCCACACCAGCGAACGATACCGTCTGTTCATTCTAAGCGCACATGCATCTGCCGCAAAGATAACTATAAAGATAACGGTATTAGCATCCACACCAGCGAACGATACCGTCTGTTCATTCTAAGCGCACATGCATCTGCCGCAAAGATAACTATAAAGATAACGGTATTAGCATCCACACCAGCGAACGATACCGTCTGTTCATTCTAAGCGCACATGCATCTGCCGCAAAGATAACTATAAAGATAACGGTATTAGCATCCACACCAGCGAACGATACCGTCTGTTCATTCTAAGCGCACATGCATCTGCCGCAAAGATAACTATAAAGATAACGGTATTAGCATCCACACCAGCGAACGATACCGTCTGTTCATTCTAAGCGCACATGCATCTGCCGCAAAGATAACTATAAAGATAACGGTATTAGCATCCACACCAGCGAACGATACCGTCTGTTCATTCTAAGCGCACATGCATCTGCCGCAAAGATAACTATAAAGATAACGGTATTAGCATCCACACCAGCGAACGATACCGTCTGTTCATTCTAAGCGCACATGCATCTGCCGCAAAGATAACTATAAAGATAACGGTATTAGCATCCACACCAGCGAACGATACCGTCTGTTCATTCTAAGCGCACATGCATCTGCCGCAAAGATAACTATAAAGATAACGGTATTAGCATCCACACCAGCGAACGATACCGTCTGTTCATTCTAAGCGCACATGCATCTGCCGCAAAGATAACTATAAAGATAACGGTATTAGCATCCACACCAGCGAACGATACCGTCTGTTCATTCTAAGCGCACATGCATCTGCCGCAAAGATAACTATAAAGATAACGGTATTAGCATCCACACCAGCGAACGATACCGTCTGTTCATTCTAAGCGCACATGCATCTGCCGCAAAGATAACTATAAAGATAACGGTATTAGCATCCACACCAGCGAACGATACCGTCTGTTCATTCTAAGCGCACATGCATCTGCCGCAAAGATAACTATAAAGATAACGGTATTAGCATCCACACCAGCGAACGATACCGTCTGTTCATTCTAAGCGCACATGCATCTGCCGCAAAGATAACTATAAAGATAACGGTATTAGCATCCACACCAGCGAACGATACCGTCTGTTCATTCTAAGCGCACATGCATCTGCCGCAAAGATAACTATAAAGATAACGGTATTAGCATCCACACCAGCGAACGATACCGTCTGTTCATTCTAAGCGCACATGCATCTGCCGCAAAGATAACTATAAAGATAACGGTATTAGCATCCACACCAGCGAACGATACCGTCTGTTCATTCTAAGCGCACATGTGTCTGCCGCAAAGATAACTATAACGATAACGATATTAGCGTCCACACTAGCGAACGATATCGTCTGTTCATTCTAAGCACATATGCGTCTGCCGCTTTAAGTTCTTGAGCTCGTTACAGCAGGATGGATTCTGATTGGCTGTCAGTGTTTTATCGTTCATCAGCTGGAAAAAAAATCATTTTGAAAGTGATCACAACGATATCGTTCCTCTGTATCGTTATAGTTGTGGACTCTGCTATTCTTTAATACTGAGAATGATTTTTAGAACTATATCTTTATCGTTATCTTTATAGTTATCGTGCTTGGTGTGAACAGGCCTTAACGATGAAAGGGATCGAGGGAAGATGTAGCCACTCATTTAATATTAGTCAACTGTTTTACAACAGAAACGTTAAATGACCGACAGCTTGAACTACCATAAAATGTTTTTTTAAGAAAAGAAAACGTTTGTGTTCAAAGGAAAAAAGAATCTCAGATGACTGAATGACAGATTTTCACTTAGATTTTCTTGAAGGAGGTCTGATATCCATCCGTTTCTCACCTCTTTAAATGTGCCATGAGATATCGCAGTGTCTCGCAGTGAGCAGGAGGCAGCTGCTTCAGAGCTTCATGCAGAGCTTCCAAACGCTGATCTGGGTCTGTCAGCTCTGACACAAACAAACAAACAAACAAACAGATCAAAAACTCATCTGTCTCAACACATCTGCAGTATGATTGTCAAACTGATCTGTAGGCTCTGTTTCAAAACACAGCAAACACATCAAATTGAATATCATATGTGACCCTGGAGCACAAAACCAGTCATAAGTCGCTGGGGTATATTTGTAGCAATAGCCAAAAATACATTGTATGGGTCAAAATTAACGATTTTTCTTTTATACCAAAAATCATTAGAATATTAAGTAAAGATCATGTTCCATGAAGATATTTTGTAAATTTCCTGCCGTAAATATAACAAAACTTAATTTTTGAAACAGAAACGGTTTTGTAAACATAACAGAACCAACATAAATGTATTGCAGATATGATAAAAGTAAAAAAATGTAATGTACACATTTAGAATTAGTCTGATTCAAAAGAGAATCAGAAGGCTGAATCCTGACTGACAGAGGAGGAGCTGGGGATGGAGGAGGATAATTAGCTATTGAGCAATGCGAAAACTGCTGATAATACTGAGGGACCTTATATATGAATGCTTAGATAGGTGTCGTATTCCTATAGGTTGATGGGGATCAGCTAAGAGTCAGCTGATGCGAGCTTGACTAACGTGACCTGCCAGAACTAACGCTTACACTTGATTTATTCAGCTTTCAGATGATGTATAAATCTCAATTTCGAGAAATTGACACTTATGACTGGTTTTGTGGTCCAGGGTCACATATGAGGTGCTCTATTTTCTGTTTATTACATTTGAGGTCTGCAGCTTTCTCTATCCCCATACCAAAATGTTGGACAATTTTGAAGTCTAAAACCCTGATGTGATTATTTTCAAAGAATAAACATTAATGCACAGCATTGCATATATCTCGTGCTTTTGATGAATCCAGCTTTTCTATTCAATAAACGGAGGTGAAATATGGGGAAAGAGCCAGAATTGAGTGTCAGGCACATTGACTGCTAGAGAAACATAGACTCACTGGCAGCCTCGATGAAGCGCGGATATGCGTCGTACGTGATGATTAGCATCCACACCAGCGAACGATACCGTCTGTTCATTCTAAGCGCACATGTGTCTGCCGCAAAGATAACTATAACGATAACGATATTAGCGTCCACACTAGCGAACGATATCGTCTGTTCATTCTAAGCACATATGCGTCTGCCGCTTTAAGTTCTTGAGCTCGTTACAGCAGGATGGATTCTGATTGGCTGTCAGTGTTTTATCGTTCATCAGCTGGAAAAAAAATCATTTTGAAAGTGATCACAACGATATCGTTCCTCTGTATCGTTATAGTTGTGGACTCTGCTATTCTTTAATACTGAGAATGATTTTTAGAACTATATCTTTATCGTTATCTTTATAGTTATCGTGCTTGGTGTGAACAGGCCTTAACGATGAAAGGGATCGAGGGAAGATGTAGCCACTCATTTAATATTAGTCAACTGTTTTACAACAGAAACGTTAAATGACCGACAGCTTGAACTACCATAAAATGTTTTTTTAAGAAAAGAAAACGTTTGTGTTCAAAGGAAAAAAGAATCTCAGATGACTGAATGACAGATTTTCACTTAGATTTTCTTGAAGGAGGTCTGATATCCATCCGTTTCTCACCTCTTTAAATGTGCCATGAGATATCGCAGTGTCTCGCAGTGAGCAGGAGGCAGCTGCTTCAGAGCTTCATGCAGAGCTTCCAAACGCTGATCTGGGTCTGTCAGCTCTGACACAAACAAACAAACAAACAAACAGATCAAAAACTCATCTGTCTCAACACATCTGCAGTATGATTGTCAAACTGATCTGTAGGCTCTGTTTCAAAACACAGCAAACACATCAAATTGAATATCATATGTGACCCTGGAGCACAAAACCAGTCATAAGTCGCTGGGGTATATTTGTAGCAATAGCCAAAAATACATTGTATGGGTCAAAATTAACGATTTTTCTTTTATACCAAAAATCATTAGAATATTAAGTAAAGATCATGTTCCATGAAGATATTTTGTAAATTTCCTGCCGTAAATATAACAAAACTTAATTTTTGAAACAGAAACGGTTTTGTAAACATAACAGAACCAACATAAATGTATTGCAGATATGATAAAAGTAAAAAAAATGTAATGTACACATTTAGAATTAGTCTGATTCAAAAGAGAATCAGAAGGCTGAATCCTGACTGACAGAGGAGGAGCTGGGGATGGAGGAGGATAATTAGCTATTGAGCAATGCGAAAACTGCTGATAATACTGAGGGACCTTATATATGAATGCTTAGATAGGTGTCGTATTCCTATAGGTTGATGGGGATCAGCTAAGAGTCAGCTGATGCGAGCTTGACTAACGTGACCTGCCAGAACTAACGCTTACACTTGATTTATTCAGCTTTCAGATGATGTATAAATCTCAATTTCGAGAAATTGACACTTATGACTGGTTTTGTGGTCCAGGGTCACATATGAGGTGCTCTATTTTCTGTTTATTACATTTGAGGTCTGCAGCTTTCTCTATCCACATACCAAAATGTTGGACAATTTTGAAGTCTAAAACCCTGATGTGATTATTTTCAAAGAATAAACATTAATGCACAGCATTGCATATATCTCGTGCTTTTGATGAATCCAGCTTTTCTATTCAATAAACGGAGGTGAAATATGGGGAAAGAGCCAGAATTGAGTGTCAGGCACATTGACTGCTAGAGAAACATAGACTCACTGGCAGCCTCGATGAAGCGCGGATATGCGTCGTACGTGATGACGGGGATCGGCAGGTCCCTGAAGTAGAGTTTAAGAGCACCTGTGAGGACGTTGATGTCTTCATAGACGTTTACGGAGATGTCTGCTTTCTCTCCATCTGAACACATTCACACACAAACACTCAGATCAAAGACACATTTCACGCTCGGCTCCAGGGAGAGTCAGTCCTCTGCTGCTGGAAGCAATGCAGTGGGAACTGCACTTATCTGCATTGACAGCGCTCTTGTTTGCTCTGGGGACTGAACATGGAGACATTTAGCTAACTTGATCTTTTTCTGAGCTTGTGAGAATACTTCTGTACTGCGATGCTGCCGTGGTGCAGGTGTTTAGTGCTGTTATGCCATATAACTGCTTCTGTACTCCAGGTTTCAGTGTTATTTCAGTATCATTTAAACACTACCGGCCAAACATTTGAAGTCATTAAAATTTCTCTGAAAGAAATATTTTATGCCCACCAAGGCTGCATTTATTTGAACAAACATAAATATAGCAAAACCATGAAATATTATTACAATTTAATAGTTTTTTTTTCCATTTTAAAATATTTGAAAATACAATTTATTCCTGTGATGTAAAGTTGAATTCTTTAAATCTTTACTCTTTACTCTAGCATCTTTTATCTTTTGTCACATGACCCTTCAGAAATCATTCTAATATGCTGATTTGCTGCTCAAGAGATATTTCTTATTGTTATCATTGTTAAAAACAGTTGGTGCTGCTTAATATTTTTGTGGAAACGGTCCTGCTGGAATTCATCTTTTCCATCAAAGGAATAAATTACATTTTATTATTAATATTATTAAACTGGAAAACTAATTGTGATAAAATTTCACCATATTACTGTTTTTACTGTATTTCGATCAAATAAATGCAGCATTGGTGAGCATAAGATACTTCTTTTAAAAACATAAAAAATCAGAATTATTCCAAATTTTGACTGGTAGTGTTTACTATTATAGTATTTATTAATATTTTGAACTGTCTTTTATTATTATTTTTTTTTTTTACATTTTATTTGTATATTTTCATTTCATTTCAAGATTAAGTTTTAGTGATTTTGTTACTTTTATTATTTAATGATTTAAAAAATGTTTTAGTAATTTTTGTACTTCAACTTAAATTAATATTTTAAAGTTTTTCATTTAATGTTTATATTTCATTTTATCTGAGCTTTATTTCAATTAACAAAAAGAAAAAAAAATCAATAAAAGTAAAAATAGTGAATAGTAAAATTTTAAATTCACATTTCTTAGAGTCGTGGATATTTTGCAGTCTTTCTCAGAACTCTACTTGTACTGAGCTGAAATAATGCTGCAGCTGCACAGCCGTCACAGCGTTCAGTAGAAACCTGTAGAGATCACATGATTTCTTTCTCTCTAGCTTGTTCATATCCCCTCTCACTTTCTCTGATACTGTCCTCATGTCATCTGAGAGTCATTATGAAACAGTAATGCATATGAATACCAACAGATGGACGAAAATCCTCCTACAAATGTGCCACTTTACATTACATAAACCCACAGCTCTATACGCATGACAAAGAGTGACCTAAAAAAGCAGCAGTGAGCATGTGTATGCAATTTATCAGGATTACACACACAGATACGCGTGTAGGTGTGTGTGTAGGAATGTGGGGGTTGTGACGGATCAGTACGGTACACAATCAGACAAACGCCACTCACCTCTGTCAAACGCTAACTTCACATCTTCAATTAAGTCGCTGAACCCAGAGATTCGATAGAGACCCTCCGACTTCAAACCTGAGAGACAAGACAGTTCAAGCTTTGCTGTCTCCAATAAAAGCTAAGGTAATATGTGTAGCACTGTCAAGACTTCTGAACAGTTTTAGCAAGCAGTTTTTGTTTATTAGAAAATCTTGTGAAAACAAAAACATGAAAAAATAACAAACAAACAAAAAAATAATAATGAAAAAATAGGCTGAACAAAAAACAAAACAAAATCCACTAGTCATAATATTGGCTATCAGTATTAGCAATTGTTTTTTTGTTTATTAGAAAAATCACTATATATCATTGACCATGTTGAGAATAATAAAGAACAATAAAAACAAACGAAACAAAACACAACATAACAAAAAACTACAAACAAAACTCAACATAAAATATTTATAGCATAATATAAGCCACTGGCCACAACAATGGCTATCAGTATTAGCAAGCTGTTTTTACAAGAGAAGCACAATATATCACTGACCGTGTAAAACAAAACAAAAATGTACACAACATAAAACACTTATTGGTTCTCGGTACTGCCAAGACGATTTCTATCTCTGCATCACTGTTGAGTGTAAATCAGAGTCAGTGATTCAGTCACCTCGTGCTTCGATCTCTCGTATGCACATGTCCACCACCATGGGTCGTGTAGCGTTATGAGCCTTGACCAGTGTGGTGAGATCACAGCTGTAAACCTTCTTCACATGCTTCAGGTCCGGCTTGCAGTCGTTGGGCACCATCTTCGAGCACTGCTTATGGACATTCAACCCACAATCTGAGAAACACACACACACACACACACACACACACACAATAAAATCAAATACAGTACAGCTCAGCAAACAACCCCTCTCTAGTCTTCTCTGATCAGTGTTGTCGGCGCCTCTGATTGGCTGATGGGTATTTCAATAGTGTCACCTTGGCGATGACAGAACATGCCAGGAATACAAATGGAGCCTTATAAAATATGCATGAGCAATTTTTAGGCACCTAATAGCTTCATAACCCTCGAAAATAAATCTCTGAGAACCTGGAGTATGAATAAAAAAAAAATGAAATAAACAGTAGTTAATTAAAGGGATGGTTACTGTAAGCCAAAAGTAAAAATTGTGTCATCATTTATCTCACGTCGTTGTAAACCTGTATGACTTTCGTTGTGTGGAACATAAAATAAAATATTTTGAAGAATTTGGGAAACCAAACCGTTTTGGTGACCATTGACATACACTGGGTTTTTGTCTACACAATTGAAATCAATAGGAACCAAAACTGTTTAGTTACCAACATTCTTCAAAATAACATTTTACGTTCAGCAGAAGAAAGTAAGTTATACAGGTTTGAAACGTCATGAAAGTGAGAAAATTATGACAGAATTGCATTTTTTTTTTGGTGGAACTATTCGTTTAGTTATAAAACACTTCACCAAATATATATTTTCTCTTGAAATAAATAAATAAAAACTGTTTTAGGAAACGTAGTAACGTAGTTGTTTTCCTGTAAAAATAAGTCAACTCAAAACCTGAATCCATCAAAGACAGGCAGAATATGTAAACTCCCCCCCCCAAAAAAAAATAAAAATCTGTTTTCTCAAACATTCTCTGTCTTCCATTTGTGGGACAAACAGATAGTCTCGCCCCAGACTCGTGCTATTGGTTGAGACAGTGCTGTTATGTTGGACAGGGCGATATTTTGATAGTGTTTCACATTCTACCAGGAAATCAACAATAGCTTTAATGGCACACACACACAAAAAACACACACACACACACACACACACACACACACACACACACACACATATATATATATATATATATAAATTAGCTTTAAATTAGTTCATTAACCAGCAAAAACAAACCAACCCCCAACTGCACCCATGCAACCAGGCCAGACACACACACAAGAGCTCACACAGCAGATGCAAATTTAGGCAAATCAGCTGATTAATATATAATGCGGCCTCCTAAATGGGCCAGCTGCTTCAAAGCAAGTAGCAGAGACAGAACACAGAAAAAAAGACCACCAAGAATGCAGAAAAATACAGACAAAAAGCAGACTGCGAGCTCAGGGCAGATGTTTGGGACACTCAGTGAGCTACGCTAAAAACAAAGTGACCCGGAGGAAAGAGAGAGAGATATGGAGCTCTACTGCTCTTCAGATCTGTACTCAGACGTAATGCTGGAGTGGGCAGGGATTGTCAGTCCTGCGGGCTTCAGCAGACCTCATTTCCTGCAATAAATGGGCCAAACGCTCTGCTCTCTGCCTGCCTGCAAGATTTAAACCCATAAGACTGTCATTCTCAATCACTTCATTGTCTACTAAAGATCAATTACAATTAAGGATGATGAAAATCAAAAATCGATCTTAAAATGCATGTGCCACGTTCTTAGACACGTTCCTTTGACAATATAAACAGCAAGTTACACCTTCCTTGAATCTTTCTGTACACATCTTAATATAAAAAAACAAAAATAAAAAAAAAAAGATTTACAAAAATATTTTGTCAAGGTGCTGCAAAAAGCATTATTCATAAACATGACATTTGTAAATCATGAATATGGCGTTTTTATGTTGAATACGACACTTTTATATTTACGTGATTTTTTTTTATGTCATTGTCATTTAAGAGCTTAAGATGAAGTTAGATGAAGATGAAGTAACATTCATTAAAAAAAATGAATGTTACATCTTTGACCCCATATTTTAATCTGTAGCTGGCGGCTGATTTCCAATTTTTTTCTTTTACCTCAAAACAATAAGAGGCAATTCCTGGAATTAGAATGAAGTCTAATCTAAACCACTGAACACAAATACTGAATTATTCGCTGACACTTATTGTAAAGATTCTGCGGAGTGTGATGAAAAAAAAGCCCCTTGAGCGACTCTGTCGTCTTGAGACTTCAGCCACGCAGAACGGTAATTATTTTTGAAAAAGAAGAGTGAGGTTTATGATAAGCGGAGGAGACAGGCGCTAATAGAGAATGCACATCTCTAATGCATTCAGTCTGTTCGCTCAGGTCTGCCGAGCCCTTGTTCAGCAAAGTGGCGTAGAGGTGACCCCTGGCCCACATGTGAACCAGATATATATCAGGACACGCATTCATACAACAAACACATCTCTGCTTGAGAATGAGCGCATGTTTGTGTGTAGTTTAAGCCTTTAGGAGAGCTAAAATAGTCATTCGATTGGTTTTTATAAGCGCTATTAGATGAAAAACGATGTGTATTTGAAGTCAGTATATAAAATGACAATGCATTTGATATATTTAATGCATTTTTAAAGATAGTAAATGCCAGTGTTATTATCACTGGTTTACTATTACAGATTTTGATTTTAATACAGGCTTCAATTAAAGTGTTACCCAAAAGCATTATAGAAGCAAACATCTTGGGTGAAATTCAGACGTCGTCTTCCACGTGAGAATGTTTTGAGCCAATGCTGTTCCTGTATCCTGAAATTCCCTCTCACACTCACTGTGTGACCCAGTGCTGCTACGAGCCCTGAATTTTAATGTGTTTGTGTGTGTGTGTGTGTGTGTGAAGTGGAGCTGGTTGCGAGCTCTCAGCCCCTCTTCTCATTATAAAGGCATGCCAGCTTTGTTTTCAGTCTCTGCCATGATGGACTGGGCTGAGGGGGAGGGGGGCGCTTCATCCTCTCATGAGGCAATGTGGTACAACATGCCCGGGCACTGGGGCTGGCACGCTGGCACACACCCAAAACAATAGCTCGGAGTCTCACTCTCACAGACTTAAAGAAATAGAAAGAAGAAAGCATGTCAGATCACAACGCTGAATGCAAATCTCTACATCAAATGAGATTTCACTGCCCTAGATTCTGCTGGCATCACAGAATGAGAGAGAGAGAGAGAGAGAGAGAGAGAGAGAGAGAGAGAGAGAGA
>NW_015505279.1:369439-396425 GCF_001515645.1 Sinocyclocheilus grahami | reverse complement strand
AGAGAGAGAGAGAGAGAGAGAGAGAGAGAGAGAGAGAGAGAGAGAGAGAGAGAGAGAGAGAGAGAGAGAGAGAGAGAGAGAGAGAGAGAATGATATGAGTAGAGGTGAGAAAAGGAGGTGGATACAAGTAGCGTAAAATGGTCTCAGAATAAGGGATTTTGAACACAAGCTGCTTTCAAAATAGTTATGCATTATTCATGAAGCCAGTTCATGAAAACATATGTGTCACTCACATCATCCTATAAATAAATCATTAAAACAAAAACAACCAACCACAATATCATTCCTCAAAGAAAAAAAAGTGAATTAAACAGAGATTAGAACTCCTAATGTGTATTTAAAAATGTATTTAAAATAAATAAATACATAAATAAATGATGGATATTTTATATCTAACATGATAATGAAAACAAAGACTAATCTATATTAGCAACAAAATAATCAAAGATTATTTAAAACATGATAAATTATAGCACTTGAACAACTATTCATGAAAAACATTGCATGCATAAATTAAACAAAATGGTTCAATCCCACTTTAAATGGCTGAAAGTGGAGGCACATCCTTTTAAAATACTGTATCTCTAAATGAGGAATAAAACATAAGTCTTCATCTGTCTGTTATCATCATAATGTTCTCTCCTTTCAGCATTCAGTCTGTTTCCAGTCTATGTTGCCTCCACAGGTTAATGAGCATTCACATACACATCCGCCAGAGCAACACACTGACCTGATGAGCGCTGATCGTGTGTGTGAATAAACACATAATCAACTCTGCATGAGCATCACAGCTGAGATATGTGCAGGAACCCCCCCCCAAATCTGTCCTAATGTCATCAGGAGAAGCTAGTGAACACTTTAGAGAGGGTTCAGGGGGTGGATGTTAATAGCTTTAACGACACACAAATCACATTACATTTATAAACACAAGGGCATATCATTGATCACCCTTATAATCATGGAGAACCAACAACTATTCGATTTTTTTCTTGCCAGCATCTTAATTGATTTTGTAAACTGTTTTCTTAATAATTTCCTTTTCGAATTGTTTCCTACAGTCTTGAAAATAAAGGTTATTTATTGGCATCTATGGTTCCATGAAGAACCTTTAACATCCATAGAACCTTTCCATTCCACAAAATATTCTTTATAGTGGTTGTTAGATTATTAATATGTTCTTCACACTATGAAATAATGGTTCTTTTATGAAATGTTCACTGAAAGGTTCTACGGTGAACCCCAAATGGTTCTTCAATAACATTCCTGCAAAGAGACCCTTTTGGAACTTTTGTTAAAGCGTGAATTACAAACCTATCAAAATATTAAATAATATAAATATAATTAAAAAAAATAGTTGTAGGCATAACTAGTATGTAATAGAGACATAACTGTGTATTAACATTGCATTTGGTCAAAACCATGTTACCTACGCTCTGAGAAAATAAAAGAACCATTAACATCCATGGAATCTTTCCATTCCACAAAATATTCTTTATATTCACACTAAGAAAATTATGGTTCTTTTAAGAAGTGTTCACCGAAAGGATCTTTGAATGACCAAAAATGGTTCTTCTACAGGCATCACTGTAAAAAAAAACCTTTAGGAACCTTTGTTTAAGATTGTTTTCCAAACCGACTGAGTCTCTATGTGAATGTATGTAAATATAAAATAATAAAGATATAATAAATTTAAAATAAAGTGTAACCCAAGTTTTCTACGGTCCTTTTGCATTGGGCGTGTGTTGATTTACCTGCACATTTGACTCCCTGAGCGATGAGTCCCCACATGAAGTTGGCACAGTACTCACACCAGTGTGGCCCTCTGAAGGTGTGCACCTGCAAGACAACACGCAAACACAATGACATACAAATCAACTTCTGCTCCTCTGAGCTGTTTAAACCTGCTAATAAAGATGAATGTGTGATTAGAGACACTAGAGAAGTGTCAAATCTGACTGCTGTTTAATCCAATCACAATTAATAAACAGCCAGAGAGAGGGAGAGGGAGAGGGAGAGGGAGAGAGAGAGAGAGAGAGAGAGAGAGCGAGAGAGACAGAGACAGAGAGAGAGAGAGAGAGAGAGAGAGAGAGAGAGAGAGACAGAGAGACAGAAAGAGAGACAGAGAGACAGAGACCGAGAGAGAGATAGATAGAGAGAGAGAGAGACAGAGAGAGAGAAAGAGAGGGGGGGGGGGGGGGGGGGGGGGGGGGGCATTAATCAGGAGGAAAGCCCTGCTCTCTTGCTCTCCACCAAGTAACAGCTCATCCAATCAGACACGTATAAAAGCTCCTGCGGGATGGGCCCGCTGGCTCTCTGAGCTCCTGTAGGAACTGCCAGGGTTTACCATCCTAACAGAAGAGCCATCTTACAGTAGATGATGAAATCACTGTACATCACACTGACATCAACATGAGAAGTGCCCTATTTACATATAAAAGAGGTCTGAGGAATTGAAATGATTCATTATTTACAGAACTGTGGGGATTTAGCGGTTTATGGAAAAGAGGACAAAGAAAAGCATGATGCTTACTGGATTATCAAAAGAAAGGCTTATTTCTTATTTAAGAAATGTATTTATTTATGCAGTAAATAATTATTAAAATTTTTAACACAGAAATAAATGGAAATTAAATATCACTTATTAATGAATTAATATATTTTTTAAATTGTTAATAAAATATTATTTTAACATTATTATCATTTACTAACAAAAAAGATATAACAACTAATTTATTATCTAAAATATAATACATGTCTATTACATACACATATACACCCCATATACATACATACAGTGGGGCAAAAAAGTATTTAGTCAGCTACCAATTGTGCAAGTATATATATATATAAATAATATTTTAATTAAAACAATATTTTCACTTTCATATTATAGTGTATTATTTATTAAGAATATTAAATTATTTTTATATTTAATATTTTTAATATTTTTTAAATGACTGTACTTTATCTCAATACACCATGTCTAGTATATGAATGCTCAGTGTAAACACTGATGGTTCTATGTTTCTAACAATAATAACTTGAATCTGAAGTAATTTTCACTGTACTGCTGATGAAACCAGTCACTATCTAGTATCTGAGCATCAATTATCATGCAACAACAAGGGGGAAAACGTTAGCATGAGAGAAAGCAAGCAGCAGAAAGAGCTCTTGGTGGAGTCAGCAGTCTGTGAGGTTTTGACTCTACACACAAACTGAAGCTGAGAGGGGTCTGGGGGTCTGGGCCGGCACTACCTGCTGATGATAGAAACCAAACGAGGAAACGCTGTTATGTTTACCAATCCTCTATCAGTTCCTAATCGCTCCATCTGTCACCCCAAACAACCTCCCTCGCGCTCCCTTCCTCTCTCATGCAAACACAAGATCTGTTTTTCAGAGCCTCTGGCTGAACTGCCTCTAAATAACCCCAAAACAGACTCAAACAGACTCACGGCTTACAGCATCTCAACTCTTCCAACGTCTCCAGAAACCTGCACTCGCTGCCACGGCAACAACACACCCCTCGGGACGGATTTAAATCACATTTGGGGAGAATTTGCATAACGTGCTATGATATAGTCGCTCTAAAAGTGAGTCACAACAACACAACAAAGTCGACATTTTAATGAATCATAGTAGAATTGAGATGGAATTGAGACCATTAGGCAAAAAAACAAAAAGGTGATAAACCATAAATAATAATATTACCAATTTTATTTATTGCTAATATACCAAAAATACTAAAGTGTATTTTTCTTATCCCAGTGGCAAATCGTTTTTGCTCGTTTAAGCACAAATCAAACTTAATTAACCAAGATTTATGCATTAAACAAGAAACAAAGTAACACAAATAAACTATAAAATATAAAATAAATACAAATTCTTTCATTTTTTTATTTTTTATTTGACAAAACAGTGCAGTATTTCTTTTTTCAAGACTATTATATCACAAAAACATAATTTATGAATCAAAAGTAAGACAGAAACTGGATAATTTTGAAAATGCGAAAAACACAAAAATGTTAACAGACCACAAAAAATAATATTACCAATATTATTTAAAAATATATCAGTAAATATTACCAAGATTATTTTTCTTATCCCATAAGCAAATAGTTTTTGTTCTTGTTTTAAGGACAACTCAAACTGAGCTTTACGTATAAAACAAGAACAAAAAAATCCAATCGGGTAACAAAAATAAACTTTTTCAGAAAATCTTGACAAAAAAAAAATTGGCAAAAACTTGACACATTCCTCTTGTCAAGACTTTAACAATGTCTTCATGCAAACAATGATTTCTAGTAAAATAATCCCATTAAAGCAGGCCGTGAGCCTTTGCGGATCCTTACCTTGAAGTTGTGGACTTTCTCGTACTTGGGCGCCCGCTCGCTCTCCTTCAGCGTGGCTCGACGGACCAGCGACGTGAGCTGCGAATAAGCAAAGAGTTTGAGAGGTTGCCAGAGAGTGGCCGGAGGTTTCTGAGGACTCATCTTCATCCCCAGAGCAGCGGCCACCATCCCCTGCTCCTTGCCCTCTGCCTTGGCCTTGTGCACCAGAGACTTCTCCTCCTTACGGAGAACATAGGACTCGCGAGACGGCATCTCGCACGCTTGAGGAGCGACTCCACACCAAACACACCGACTAAATAAACTTTACACAGCTCCGAGGTCTCCTATCAGACTCTACTACATCTTCTGCCAAAACAAACCAGCAATGTGAACGTCCAATTAGTCCAAATCGAGTTTCTCCAGCGAGTGTATGAAGCCCTGAGTGTGTGAAGACCCTGCGTCTGGCTCTCCCTGAGCATCTATATGCAGATGAGATGAGTTGTTGAGTTAATCCCGTCCTGCCTGTGAGCAGCAGATATCCTCTCTGGAACGCTGCCTCAAAGAGAGAGCGAGGGGGGCAGGCGGGGAGGACCCAACGACAGTCACACTGAATTACACAGCTCCAATCAGCCAATCCCAGCAGAGTCTGTGAGAGAGCTCACCCCGCCCCTACAGCAACCAATCCCCCAATCCAAGAGAGAGAGAGAGAGAGAGAGAGAGAGAGAGAGAGAGAGAGAGAGAGAGCGCGTAGGGGGAGATAAGGAGTGGGACGTAATGAGGGGTGAATGAGTCATGGATCAGCTCTGAGCTCATACTCCTCTAATAAAAGCACAAAGCCACCACACCAATCCACCATAAACACAACCCACCCTATGCATGAGGACTGAACGATTTGGGGGGGGAAAAAATCAAATTGCAATTACAATTTAAAACAAGAATTTGTAAGGCTGCACAAGTTGGCTAAAATTTTGTGATTATGTACATAAAATATCAAATAAAAATGACAATATTTATTGTAATATCTATGGATGTCTTCATTAATTTCTAAACATTTAAACATTAAACAACAACAATAAGTTGCTATTATTATCATTATTATTATTAAATAGAAAAGAGTATTTATTCAATTAAATACAAATGTTTAATATTTAATTCATTTTCAAACATTTAAACATTAAACACCACCAACAAGAATAATAGCTAGTATTACAAAATAAAAATATAAACATGACTAAATAAAAACAAAATATTACTATTGGTATACTCAAATTAATTATTAATTATTAATATTACAACAACAACTGTAAAATTACAATTAAACCACAGCCTGTGTGATGTGATAAGCCTTGCTGTGATTTTGGTTTTATTTTGACTAACTGTGTATCTATATTTATCACAGGGCTCTCTGGAATACCTGACTGTAAATGGTCAATTGAGTAATTCTGTGGTCAAATATTTTTGTATAATGACGCAAACCTGACTAAAGCCCACAGTAACCAAGTTCCTAACTATTTCATAGATGTGCTAGTTTCATATAAAGATATGAATTATACATGATACAAGTTTTTCCTTCACGCATAATGAAAAAAAAAACATTCAACTCAAATCAATATTTCAAGACCCGTGTATTTATTTACTGTTCACTGAAATGGGTTTGCCATAAAACATTAATAAAACGCAGGGGGGAAAAAAAGTGGAGTGAATTTCCATATTGGACATGGGGATTCATCAGGCCTGAACCTGCTTCACTGTGTGTAATGAAATCAGCTTCCTGCTTCATTCACACGACTCTCTCCTCTCCATCTCCAGACACACACACACACACACACACACACACACACCAATCTGCCTTCATAAATCATAATGGCAGCATCAGCCAAATGACTCTGGATCATTCCCAAACAGATCAGACAGAGATTATGTCTAAACACTGTCTCTGTTTGTGTGCTATTATTATACTGCACATTATACACTGATACACTGATATATTGGCCAGGATGATTAATTGGCTGATATCTGCCTGATATTTCGAAAAGGCATCGGTCAACAAATGTGCCTGTCTTAGCTCCACCTTCACTTCTGTCCAGCTGCCAGTGAGAACACAGGTGAGGCACACTTTGTTTACAAATGTTTTGGAGGTGAATTTGAAGTAAATGTTTGTAACATAAGATACTGTTCAACAGTTTGGGGGCAGTAAGATTTTTATTTTTTTTTATGTTTTTGAAAAAACTCTCTTTTGCACACTATAAGGTTGCATTTATTTGATAAAAAAAATTACAGTAAAAACTGTAATAATGTGATTTATTATTACAATTTAAAATAATAGTTTTCTATTTTAATATATATTAAACTATAATTTATTCCTGTGATCAAAGCTGAATTTTCAGCATCATTACTCCAGTCTTCAGTGTCACATGATCCTTCAGAAATCATTTTAATATGCTGCTTTGCTGCTCAAGAAACATTTCTTATTATCATCAATGTGCAGCGGATTGTTTGACGAATAGAAAGTTAATATTATAAATGGCTTTTGATCCAATTTTATGCTGAAAAAAAGCATGCATTTGTTTTCGAACAAAAATCTTACTGACCCCAAACTTTACATGGTCTTCCTGCTTTCTAAATATCAACATTGTCCATTAAAAACCCACATTCTATCAAATATCAAGTCAACTTCTTAATTAAAGATGCACGTTTAAGATGCATGTGTTGTAGTAACATCATTATGCTATTATTATCATTTAAAATCTGCTTTAAGCTAAAAAAAATTTATAAATCTCACACACTACTCAAACTTGCATTCTTACGCAATTTTATTAGCTTAGTAATGTGTAAGTCAATCAACCTTCCTCAGGCTTGCACTAAACCTGGAAGGTTGATTGACCGAGAAAGACTTTTATATTGCGCTTTTTAAAAAGATGTGAGTGGCATGTGCAAATTTCTTTTTCATCTCTATTTTTTCATTTAATGTGCCATGCTGCATGTGTGAAGCACTTCAAATGTGTAATTTAATGTGTAGTTTGCACTGAATGTTAATTATAATCGAATACACTCTTCCGTCTTTCTCTCTTATCTCAGCTGGATTGTTCATCCTCTTCTGACAGCAGTATGTTGGATCCAGACATGCCGACACACACACACACACACACACACACACACACACACAGCGTTTCCCTTTGATCAATACCACAGGACTCGATCCTCTCCAGCGCCAGTGAGCAAAGTGCCCAAATGGAGGGCTGGATGAGAGACCTCCCGCCTGCTGGCTTCCAGATCAATAAGCCAAGCGGAGGCAGAGAATATGAAACCGCTGGAGCCGAGATGAAACGCTCAGCGTCAGAGTCTCCAGCGGTGCAGACCTGAAGGAACCCTCACACCCTGACTGCTACCTGTGCCAGTGGCTTCACACGCCAACACAGCTGTTTCCACATGTACACACTCGGCCCGTGTGGTGGCGGTGCGGCGTTTGAGGACAGCATGCTGCGTCTGACCAGTCAGTCTGGCAGGAAGTGGGCTTTCAGTCCCATCTCTAATTGACAAGATTGATCTTTCTGCTTTCTCAAATGTGTCTGGAGCAAAACGCTGGTCATAAACGGGCGGAATGGCTAATTCAAGGCCATTTCCTTTCTTCTCCCAAAACGACACGAGTGAGTCCATCTGTTTGTGCAATCACTCATTCAGTTTGACACTCAACACCTGATGGGTTCACAGGAGTTTGACGTTCTCTGAGCCAGGTTAGCCCAAAGAGAGAGAAAAAGCGCACACATGCACAGACTAACATCATCTGCTGCTCTATCATGTTGAGGTATGATCACAGTTAAATGTGATGTCAGTATTTTTTGATGTTAAACTACTTTTCAGTTTATTTGGCTTTACATAAAACTGAATCCAGTGTTGTTATAACTAACACCGTGAGTCAGTTTGATCAACCAGTGACATATGGTGGGAAAATTTGGGAAACCTGTTCGAAAACAATTTTATTTATTTATTTTTTGCATTTCTGCTTGATGCCTTTAACTCCATAAAGCCTACTGTGTCATATTTGATACGCAAAGGCCTGGACATAATCAAATGTTTTTTTTTAGTAAAATCATGTTAAAAAAAAAAAAAAAGTAAGACTTTTGCTGAACATTTATTTGTTCATCTCTCAATCATCATTGTATTGCATTGCCTTATATGTTTTGTCCCCCACAATAAAACAAACTACAGATCTTTAATCATAAAACTAAGCATTCAAAAATCATACTAAGACATTATTTTGAGACTTTAGAAGTGTAACAATATTCAAACCGAACCGAAAACCGCGATACACTACCCATGAAACGCATCGCAGTACTCTCGGTATGTCACTTCTCTTGATTGAATAGTTTTTGTAACTTCAACAAGGATTGGTCTTTAATTGATAAAGTGAAACATGCACTGTTATTTTACATTTGTTTATTTTGACATTTCTGAGCCTGAAAATTACTATTAAACACGTGAAACACAAGGTTTATTTAATTGATATCTTTGCTCTATTGTATTTATTTGCGCTGTTGCTTGTAGTTTGATTATTTGTTATTATTTTCTTTATTTTTATTTGACCATAGTCCTTTTTTTCCTGAAAATACAGGTGCATCTCAATAAATTAGAATGTCGTGGAAAAGTTCATTTATTTCAGTAATTCAACTCAAATTGTGAAACTCGTGTATTAAATAAATTCAATGCACACAGACTGAAGTAGTTTAAGTCTTTGGTTCTTTTAATTGTGATGATTTTGGCTCACATTTAACAAAAACCCACCAATTCACTATCTCAACAAATTAGAATACTTCATAAGATCAATAAAAAACACATTTTTAGTGAATTGTTGGCCTTCTGGAAAGTATGTTCATTTACTGTACATGTACTTAATACTTGGTAGGGGCTCCTTTTGCTTTAATTACTGCCTCAATTCGGCGTGGCATGGAGGTGATCAGTTTGTGGCACTGCTGAGGTGGTATGGAAGTCCAGGTTTCTTTGACAGCGGCCTTCAGCTCATCTGCATTTTTTGGTCTCTTGTCTTTCATTTTCCTCTTGACAATACCCCATATATTCTCTATGGGCTTCAGGTCTGGTGAGTTTGCTGGCCAGTCAAGCACACCAACACCATGGTTATTGAACCAGCTTTTGGTGCTTTTTGCAGTGTGGGCAGGTGCCAAATCCTGCTGGAAAATTGACTAACTGAACCACTTAAACTACTTCAGTCTGTGTGCATTGAATTTATTTAATACACGAGTTTCACAATTTGAGTTGAATTACTGAAATAAATTAACTTTTCCACGACATTCTAATTTATTGAGATGCACCTGTAGCACATACCGAACCGTGACCCTAGAACCGTGAACCAAACTGAACCGTGAGCAATCTAAACCATTACACCTCTAGGAGATACTAAGTGATAACTGATATTTATATGTATTTTAGGTCATATTAAAGTCTGTTATACTGATTTACATCAAAGGCTATCAGAATTTTATCCTAGTTTATGGTCATATAAATATCAGCAACTGCACCATATTAAATATTTTGCTCAGTTTGGGCCTTTGATAAAAAAAAAAATTCTTACTATCATTTCATTTGTCAGGCATTACAGGTTTAAACATTATTTTCCAATACAGTCTTTAAATCAATATTAAAGGTCACAGCTTAAACTCCATCATCATCTGGATTATGCTGTTTTAACTCTAAAATAATTCTGACCCATCCCTGAGCTTGTAAGAAAACAAAAATCCAAATCACGTTTGCAGTAACACACTTAAACCCATGAGGCAAGACAGTCTTGATGATCTAAACGCAGACAAGTGAAGCACAGGACTTTGCTAAAGCACTGACATGGATTAATCAGCAAAAGTGTAAAGTAAAGCACTCTAAACTTTTCAACAATGATCAGAAATATTCAAGTATATTCAGAACAAGTCGTTTCAATAAGTGCTCTTTTCTGACTCAAGTGCAGGTTTTGAGCTCTGATATGTACAGCATGATTCATAGTACAATGAACTCTTTAATCTCAAAAAAGCAAGCGTGCCATGAAATGTACTATCACCCACTTCTCAGTGGTGCAGCTGCAGTGATGTGGGTGGTTAAGTTATATAACGTTACATAAGGACGGAGTGATGCATAATCACAGCGCAGGCGATCAAACAGCACGGCAAGCGCTCAAAGCACCATAAATGATGAATGATCACAGACCGGAACTGGGAGGCAGGTCTTATACCATCATCATCATCCTCCTCCTCATAACAACGAGACTGATAAAGCTGGTACAAACATAGATACAACGATACTAGAGCATCAGAGACTGTTCATATATATCAAACTATCGCTCATACAAACCCCAACCTGAGCTATTCAAAGAATATTCCAGTTTCATTATAGGTTTTAGTATAACATTATAATACCATTCATATTTTAACTTTTTTTATAATTTAAAGAAGAAACCAATCCGGTGTATATTTGACATTTGAGGCTTAATACTATAGAAAAGCACTAAAGGTTTCTCAGTCAGAGTGTTTTCAGCTTGTTTATTTTCATATAAAAGTACGCAACCCAGTCTCATAAAAATACGTACCTCTGGGTGCTTTTCTGCAACACCGTTTTTACGTACCTTACTGCATGTTTCGCCGCAGTTTCAAAGAGAAATGTCCACTGAGTGGCGCTAAAACACGGGTTCAATACATGAACGGTGGCACGTTTTTTTAACGTTGATATAGGTACGTATTGCTGTTTTTATTACGTTGCTTCAGGTACGTATTGCGGCGGTTTAGAGTTCAAATATCCGGGGACTGTCGCTAAAAGTTAATGCTCTATCGTGTTGGAAATATGCCCTACACCAAACCCAACCCTAAACCTGCCCGATAGTGTTAACAAATGCAAAACTGATATAAAAACGCATTTATTGATGCAACCGTGTCATTTGAACTTACTTATTTGCAGATTTGAACCGTTTTGTCGAACCGTAGTTACACAGGATTCGAACCGGAGCTCCTCGCCTCTCAAGTACATCTCCGTACTCCGTGAGCTGCCGAACAAACCTACCGTCGATGAAAACCCATTGATACGAAGCTGGATATGTGTGATGCTAACGTTCAAAAGCATCAGTTTTCAAATCTCCCACATATTAAAATTTTTATTTTTAAGTATAAGTAATTGTGCGAATATGACACTTTATTAATCGGAACTCTGTAAACGTGTGTGAAAAGGAATAAAAGGTGTCGGAGTTTTACTGCCTTTAGTGTTCATTTCTTTTGGAAACTGCAGTGATATGTACTTATTGGTACGTGTTTCGCGTCTCGCGAAAATGTGCCCCCGGGTACGTTTTTGCCATGAGACCAGGTTGAAAATACGGCATGCAGTTGCATCAAACAATGGTATAAACATCATCCAATGTAAATTGTGATTAATAATCGCAATTACAATTTCAAGGGAATAATCGACAATTATGATTTTTGTCATAATCGTGCAGCCCTACTATTAAATTAAATATATTTTAACACTTACAAATTGTCCCCAATTCACTTGCATTGTAAGTGTCTCACTGCCACAAAAGCTGATGATTAAGCTCAACTTGTACTGAAGCCAGAATATTTTTAGGTGTGAACATTTTAATTATGCAGCATGTTGAGGAAAAGTGTGATATTACATTTCTAAGTAAGTAGACTTTTGATGCAAAAAAATTTTTTTTAGTTCTATTTCAAATAAACGCTGTTCTTTTGAACTTTCTATCCTGAAAAAAAGTATTATGGTTTCCACAAAAAATACTAAACGGCTTTCTACATTGATAATAATAAATGTTTCTTGAGCAGCATACTATTATGATTTCTGAAGGATCATGTGACACTGAAGACTGGAGGAATTGTGCTGAAAATCCAGCTTTGATCACAGGATTAAATTGCATTTTAATAATATTTCATAATATTACAGTTTTACTGTATTTTTGATCAAATAAACGCAGCATTGGTGAACATAAACATCTTAAGACCCCACACATTTTAATGGTTGTGTACATTTAAGGAGGGACCAAAATATACAGTCTTGGGAGTTTTATACTTGGAGCAGTGAGCAGTAACCACCCTAAAAATATTCAGAACACCTTAGCAACCACATAGCAGCACCCTGGCTAATATCCACAGCGTCGTGGCAGAGAGTTTTGCGCAGACAAGCACAAAAATCATTTGACTGATTTTTCATACTTCAATTCTGTGCTACAAAGGCAATAATAATAACTACAGATTGTGTCAAAATTGAGTTATGGCTTAAAATGGGTCTCTTATACTATGATAAGACAGATGGGTTCGGCTCAGCCGATATCCATAACAAAATTAATGATTTGATATCAATTTCAAAATCGAATTTTAACCCAAAACGTGTTTTTCTCAGTTCCAGTGTTGTCATGGTCAATGTGTTTAGCCTCTGCAGGCAGTGTTGATGCTGTGAGCTGTACAGCACTGAAGTGCACACTGCCCTTGAGTTTACAGCCGTTTACTGCAGAACTTTCTCTCCATCTCTCGATCCTAACTTTCTCGTTCACTTCCTCTGACTGTCACACAGTGCACTGCTGATCGATTGCGTTACGCAACTCAGCAACATTCCCGTCTCCCCCGCATGACAGGAGAGCAAGGACAGACACACACTCACACTAGAGACTGTGTCGCATGCACTAGGAAAGTGTTTTAACCCATACCTGCATCACAATGCTTGTTCTGATACATCTGTGATCCATTTGATGTAGTATTGCGACTATATTCAGTCTAACGGACAATCTTTAAAACCTCAAAACTTCTGAAAGAGTCATAGTGGTCTAAAAATGTTCTTCCCAACCAACTGACATCAGTGTAGAAACAAAAGCCAGTGAATGAAAATCTGATCACTTAATCACAGTATAGAAGTCCTGATGAGTTTAAGGATGTGCTAAAGAGGTGTGAAGCTTTGGTTTCAATAGTCAGATCAGATATGTAGCTGCTAATGTAGGTTAAAGACAATTACTTTACTGTAAGTGACAATTAATGAATGAATGTTATCAGTTCAACCCTGCATTTCTTACTTCAGAAAGTCTTATTTTGTGACACTGCTTGGTTTTTAGAGCAAAATGTGGCTAAAGAGCCAAAGCACTAAAGCTTAGTGCTCGTCTGAAGACAACTGGCGGCCCATCTGAAGAAAACGGAGTGATGGCTCATTTTGCTCAAGAAAACTTCATGTTAGCAAATAAAATGTGCTCATAGTTTCTGAAACTAGTTAATATTCACTAAATACGGACTCAAAATCCATTCAGAAGTATTTGAAGACAGACTATTTGCATTATATTATTAAAAATATGATTATAACTCTGCCTTTATTTCTTTAAATCTGACTTTATGTCTTTATGTCTCACAATTTTATCACAGTTTAAAAGTTTTTAAAAAGTCAGAAAAAAGTCAAAATTGTGAGATATAAACTCATTATTGTGGGAAAAATTCCAAATGTGTTATAAAATTGCAGTTGGGGAATATCAGCGTTTTAGTGCCACGTACAAATAAATAAGATTATGAGAATGACGTACACTATTTTGAATATAAAGTCAAAGCACTGTGAGATCAAAGTTGTAATATTTTGAGAATAAAGTCAAAATAACCAGAACAAAGTTGCAGCAATATGAAAACAAAGTCATAGAAAAACAACATTAAAGTCGTACAATTTTGAGAATAAAGGTAATATTTTGAGGGGGACAAAATCATTGTATTGCAAGACAACTAAGACAATTATTCTTGTATTCATAAGCCTTTGTTATAGCAATTTTGACTTTATTCTCAAAATATTAGGAATTTAATCTTTTTTTGTTGTTGTTGTTTTTTTACATGGCACTAAAATGCCATTGTACAATTGTAATATATAAACTGACAAATGTATTTTTCTATTAACAAACCATTAACTATGACTTTTGCCTCAATAAACTCTTAATTTGCTGCTTATTAATAGTTAGTAAGGTAGTTGTTAAATTTAGGTATTGGGTAGGATTAGGGATGTAGAATATGGTCATGCAGAATAAATGCTTTACAAGTACTAATAAACAGTCAATATGTTCATAATAAGCAACTAGTTAATAGTGAGAACTGGTGCCTACACTAAAGTGTTACTATAATTTAAGTTAACTTAAAATTTCAAAAACATAATAACAATCTCTAAACTGTGAGAAATACAGTCAGTTTTGCTGGATAAAAACATTTTACTGCATGGCGGAAATAGGCTTCTACACATTTTTCACTTTTAATGTCATCTACAGTATACAGATTTTGAAACTTTGGCACGATTTTGGCCCAATTACTGGATGTTAATAACCTCAAACAGGTAAAAAAAAACCCAACAGATGAATCACTCCAGCAGACGCATCAGTCTATCACTAGCCCACATACACGAGAGCATGCTATTTTTGTAAAATCATCTGAGGTTTGCGCTACAGATCACGTCAAGTGTGGCGTGTGCATGTTTCCTGCATGAATGTACAGTGCCTTTCCAGACTGCTGAACATCCGCGGTGATTTCTGGAAACTATAGCGCTCCTAAACAACTTTACTGCCTGAATCATTCACCCTGCTCGCCCCAACAGAAGACATGCACAGCTCCTACATCAGAGCCCTCTTCACTGATGTAGTGTTTATCTGTGTTAGAGAGGATTTCTAAACACACCAGTTTAATATAGAGCCTCATGAGTCATCATTCGGAAACACACGTCTGCACTAATATTTACTGCTGTGCTCAATGAGGGTGAAGAGGAAAAAATATTAATCAAACAGTATAATACAGCTACAAGTGTAACGGATAAACAGATATGCACATTCACATTCAAGAGAATTTCACAACAAGTGTGACGTATAAGATGTGACGTCACCAGCACAACATTTCAACAGAAACTATGGCTATGACATACACAGTTGATTTCCTATCACAGTGGGGCTTTCCATTGACACACACACACACACACACACACACACACACACACACACACACCCACACCCACACCCACAGACACACAGACACACACACAAACACAAACACAAACCCAAACACATAGACATAGACACACACACACACACACACACACACACACTGACACACACAGACAGAGACACACAGACACACACACACACAGACACACACACTGGAGCTGCATCTGTCCAGTGTGCTCCACAAATGTCTGACTTCTTTTGCTTGATTTAATGAGCCCTGTGGCTCTCAGTGCGGCAGTAATGCCATTAATAATCATCATGAAGAGATATCCACACTCACAGACCTCATTTTGCACATGGAACCTCAGACCACCAAATAATTTTATGTAATATTAAGCGTCATACTGCTAATTAGTAGATCCCTGGAGGAAAGACTATATAAAATGTATCTTGTATAGGGCAATCTATTGCAAACAAGCTAATATTGTGATTTTCTGTGACCCAAAAATAATTTGAATATTCAAGTCACCCTTTAAGTAAAACAATTTACAAAATTATGCTTTAAAGCAAAGCCTGGTCACTATTATCATGATATGAAATTTTCATGCCATTTAATTTCTAATAATAATATCTATGTAAAATAATAAAAACGGATTATATATATATATATATATAGTTTTGTAGTAAACATGCAAATGTGCCATCAATTATTATTGAAATATTTACTTAAAATCACAGGGGGTACTTAAATAATCTATGCCAAAGGGGTTCGGCTGACAAAAAAAGTCAGAAAAAACAAAAACCCTGCTTTAAAGGAACACTTCACCCCCCAAAAATGAAAATTTGCTGAAAACATACTCATTCACTGAACAAAGCATTATGGATTATGGACAGAATCGCTTTAAAGTTTAAAAAACATCTTGATGGATTTGTTTCTTATAAACACAGCTTTTCTCTTCACCAGATGTTAACTGATGGACTGGAGTGGTGTGGATTATTGTGATGCTTTTCTCAGCTGTTTGGAGTCTCATTCTGACGGCACCCATTCACTGCAGAGGATCCAGTGGTAAGCAAGTGATGTAACACTACATTTCTACAAATTTGTTATAATGAAGAAACAAACTCATATTCACCCCTGGGCCATCCGAGATGTGGATATTTATACAATTTTCAGTTTTAGCTGAACTATCCCCTTTAAATGTTAAAACAATAAAACATACGGTTTAAAATGAAGACAAATTGTGACACTTTTACAGTGGTCAAACGTTAGTGGATCATGTTGATAGTTAATGTGATTCTCCACACCTGTGGTTCCTGTGTGAACTTGAGGAGAACTGACTTCGTACATCCACTAAAAACACCAGCTGATTCAAAGACGCTGAGGATTTTTTTTTGATTAAGTTAATTCTACGAAAAGCTTTAGCAGCACTTCAACACAGATGCCACTTTCACAAATGTAGCTTAAGTGTCCGCGTATCTTTTGAGGTCAGCGTTGATGAGCAGTGGCACAGAGGTGTGTTGGTTCTTTTTTTTAAACCATGTGATAATCTTTTAACAGGCCTAATGAGGGTGAATAGGGAAATACTGCTCGATACTGCCAAGATACACAACCGTCAAACAATCTGCGCTCGGTCACTCGACACAGATCCCTCTCCAGACTGAATGCTCGGTCTCTGTCTCATGATCAGAATCGTATTGTCCGTTAAACAGGCAGTCTCTCTCTCTTCAATGTGACCGTTACACTGCCGGACAAAAACAAAGCAGCTGATTGGTTAAATTCAAACATTCTCAGCCAATCAGAAGGAACTGCAATGGCTTTGTCTGCCCTGACTGAACAAATGTGTGACGATAACAAATCCAACTTCCATCTATAATTGTGTGGTTAGGATCCCGCCCAAACATAGTGAGGTAATAAAGCAGAAGTAGGAAGATATTAGTCACTCATGCGAAGATATTAGCCAATCATAACAGACGTAATTTACATATAGAAGTCTTAAAGGTACAGTCAAGGTACAGGAAATTCTAAAGTCTAAAGTAAGCATACAGCTGAACACAGTCTTTTCAAGCATATTCCATTTGATAGCACGCACGAAAACACACACACACACACTCAAAAGTTTCTTTCTCTGTAGATGTTATGACCGATAAAAACGTCTTTGCACAGTGTTGCCACCTCAACGTGCTTGTGCGAGCTGAGCATACATAGTATTCATGGTTAGAAAATTCTGGATGTGCGCAAACTATGCTGATGATGAAACCTATGCCACATGCACTGCACACATAGCACTGACCCTGAATCCTAGTGACCCTGTTACACATTACATGTTTTTACTGTCGTAACAACAGTAATTGGTGTATAATTACATGCAATTAACACTAATCAAACCCAAATCTTAACCTTAAAGTACGTACGTGGTCTTAATTAATAATACTCAGTACTTAAAAATGTAACAAGGACACCTTAAAATAAAGTGTAACCAAACTTTGGGCTTACTTTTGTCCAAAGAGAGCACTGAAAAGATGGTTACACTTTATTTTAAGGTGTCCTTATTACGGTGTAATTATACATACAAGTACGGAGTAATATTAATTAATTACATGTACTTACTATATGGTTAGGGTTAGGATTTGGGTTTGGATTAGGGTTACTTGCATGTAATTATGCATAATTAATTGTTATTATAATAGTAAGTACATGTAACACGTGTAACACAGACACCTTAAAATAAAGTGTTACCGAAAAGAGATATTAAACAACAACAACAACAACAAACTTCTAGACTATTGCTGTTAAAACAGCATGCAATTCAGCCTAATCCACTCAAAATGGCAGCAGACCAGGCTTGCAAGGACAGCAATAAATAGAAACATTGCTTATTAAGAAAGTGCAACAGAATAACCGCATCTTACATAAGTGCTCATGAAACACGCTCTAAATGTCCTACAGCAACCAAGACACAATGTCCCTCTTTACTGCCGCAGGTAAACATGAGAAAACACAGCACTCACTGGTACAAACATCAGCTGACATGGAAATACTTTCAGAACGGTTTCAACTACTGATGATGATATGGATATGAGTCTAAAAATAAGATTTAATAAGGATCCAAATAGATGAACCGAGTGGCGTTTGAACGTTGGACTGAGAAATGTGTAAATAATAAGATGATATGCACAATGTTAATAAAAAAATCAATCAATCAATCAATCAAGTAATACAACTTCTCATCCGGGGACTGATATTAAAGGTCAAGGGTCAAAAGCCAGCACTGGACACAGAAAGGCTGACAGAAGGTTTAGTTTTTTTCCAATATCTCTTCTCATATTACCAAAAGACAGTGTGTTGATCACACTGACCTGATCTGACAACCAATCACAGCAGGACAAATCACCCTCACACACCTGCTTAAAGGGACAGTCCACCCAAAAATAAAACAAATTATCATAATTTACTCACCCTCATGACGTTCCAAACCTGTATGAGTTTCTTTATTCTGTTAAACACAAAAGAAGGTATTCTGAAGAATGTGGGTAACCAAACAGTTTCGGTTCCCACTGTATGGGCAACAAATACAATGGAAGTCAAAGGGAACAGAAACTATTTGGTTACCAACATTCTTCAGAATATCTTCTTTTGTGTTTTGCAGAAGTCAGTCAGTCGTACATTTTTGGAATGACATGAGGGTGAGTAAATGATCACAGCATTTTCATTGTTGGATGAACTATCCATTTAAAGCTGCAGAAAATGAATGATTGTTTTCAAACTGGTATTCCAAATTCATCTTTTGTACAGTACAGATTTATTTTAACATTACGTTAACATTAACATCTGGCCATCTTGCCATATGGACAGTAGAGAGATGACAAAAAGGGGCAGTTGATGAAGAATGGGATCAGGAAATATTGTGAGCCGGATGTGAACTTGCATTGCCAGCATGAGCACAATCAGCTTTCAAAAGGCTTTTAAGTTGAACATGATCAGTCAGACCACCATAATCACCCATTCATCCTGGCCAGAGTGTGCAGTTATCCTCTCCATTACACTTGTCACAGTGGGAAATCTTTGAGTGTTTAGTGTCCTGCTGAAAACTAAAGTGACAATGAATCATGCCTTTATCTGAAAGCTCACAGAACTATATGGGATGTCCTGTCATGACAGCAGCTCTTCCATCACTCACATCCAAGTACAAGCAACACAAAGTAAACATCCTCTACATATTATCAGCATTATGTATAGAATCACAAAGGGTTTTCTTTTCCTTAAATTAAAACATTTTAGGATCACAACAAGCAATTGAAAGTAGTGACACTATTAACCAAACGTTTTATTATTATTGGTGTTTTTTTTTCATTCATTCGGATGGCTCATTTCTAAGAACAGGTAAATAATAATAATCATAATACAGTAAAACCGTATATTTATTTATAAAACAATTCTTTCCGTTTCTGGAATCTGACTGGCTGAGAGGAGTGCAATATTCTAGTGATGATAGCACTCCAACCGTTTCACTGTTTGTATCACTCCGCTTGCAGTATTTCTTACAGCGAGTGTCATGGCGGACACCCAAATCCACTTACATTTTTATAAATAATAAGGTTTTTGAAACCTTAATAACGAAATGCATTTTTAAGAGTTTTTAAGTGAGAATGTAGTTGTTTAGAATTCCAATTTGCAGTTTGATAATAAAGATAATGTCTATTTGAATACTTGCTTCAACGTTTTCGGAGATCGCACCCTAAACCCTCGTGGTCTTCCTCTGAGTCCACACATTCGTGACGTAATGCCGCTTTGACTGTTGGGTAGAAGTCTGCTGCGGAGCTCGCCCCAGTGCAGGCTCGGCACAAGTGTGCATCGAGGGCGCATAGCAGCCGCAAAGGGGGCACTCGCGAGCACCCTTCTGAATGCTAAAATGACGAATGGGACACCCTACAGTCTCGTGGACTAAACAGACACGCGCACGTGTAAGTCCGCAAGACCGCAAATGCACGTGAAGTGTGCCTTTTGGGAGAGAAACATTTGAGACTGAAACAGGGATGTAAACAAGGAAGTTATTTTTACTTTCAAAAACATCTTCTAAGACGCAGTTAACAAATGCACTGAACAGCTGTCATCTGAAATCACCCTCAACAGATGAAAGGACAGTACAACAAAGATATCGCTTTCCTCAGCGGACATTCAAACTAATGTTTTATTGTGAATATAAGATTGAGCTGAAGAATGAATGCTGTATCAGATGCAGGCAAACACACTCGCTCAGTCCATCTCTCTCATAATACTCTACATAATACAGTGAGCTTTTAATACAGTTATACAATAAGCTTTTAATGAAGCAACTCAACGCTCCTTCGTTACAAAAGTTCTAAAGTGACGTTTTCGAATTAGTAACGGAGGCTTCAGCTCAGCTGTTAAACTGTCAAATGGAGATTTGAATCCGTGTCGGAAAGAAGTATACTTTGTTTTTTATTTACACACTTCTGCCGTCGAGCTGTTGTATAAAAATTTGTATCAAACAGTATTAGAAAACAGCAGCTTGATCCCTGAATCTCTAAGACAATCTATTATAAGCTGATCAGAGATGGTCATGTTGTTATGCGCCACTGGACATCACAGGACAGCTGAGCTGCTGAGGTTTTATAATTCATGTGCTTCCTGTTGGAGTTTGATTATGATCCAACAGAGACACACACCCGAAATCAGATGCAGACAGATCTGCAAACACTTACAAATACACACAACAAGGAGTTCATATCAGAAACAGCAGCACACACGCACACACACACACACACACGTTGTAGGTTTGTATGACTTCAGACAGATCCACCACACACACAGACACGCAAACAAACACACGCACGGCTTGTTGTTTGTCATTTCTCCGATCACAAATGCAGACATGGTTTTATGTTTACGCGGCGCGATGCAACGCAACGTGTAAAAAGACAGTATAAGTCATTATAATCCATAATTATGTCCCCACTGGATGCAATAAATGCCTTGTTTATAATGGGTTTTCATGTTTTTGTCTCGTCGCTCCGGCTGGACACGGCATCACAGTATGGTGAGGGGCGTAACATTTCCGTCTCACGCTTGAGGTATTCGGCCAATCACAACGCACTGGATAGCTGGCCAATCACAGCACACCTCGCTTTTCAGACCGATGAGCTTTGTAAAAATCTACGTGTTTCAGAAAGGCGGGGCATAGAGGAGAAACAATAATGTACAGTATGTGGAAAATAATGTGCTTTTTGAAACTTAAACCGCATAAACACATTTCATTACACCAAATACTGTTCTTTTTAGCAACATCATATGACCCCTTTAACATTTTCTTAACATGTTAACATGTTCCTATTATGATTCAACACATTTCCATCATGTTTTAACATGTTGCTAGCATGATATAAAGGGGTCATGAACTGCCTTTTTTATTATTTTGTACTGTTCTCCGAGGTCCACTTATAATGTTATCACAATTTTTACATCAAAAATCATCATAATTTAGAAGTAATAGGCTATTTTCTGTCCTGTCTATCATGTTCCTAGCATGGTTTAACAAACGGCAAACGTGTTTTAACATATTTTAACACATTGTTAGCATTTTTACCATAATGTTACGGTTAATGTTAACATGCTTGCGTAAATGTTTTTGCATGTTGACATTCTGTTTCTGTAAGTCAGAGTCAGAACATCCTGAAGAAGAAGGGGAGTCTGGACATTAACAGGTCAAAGGTCAAAGGCGAAGGTTCATGTACCGTAGAGCTAGCGTGTACGTGCCCGGCTGTCTCTGGCTCTCTCGGATCAGATAACTTCCCTCAGCCACACTGAGCAGTTGGTCGGCTTCCTCTCTGGAGATCATCCCGTGATACCTTCACAACAAACCAATCAAAGAGGGAATATTAATAACACCGCATTAGGTCTGAATCCTGAATCAGCTTATTTAAACACTGGGGATTCGTGTCAGTCCACACCGGCAGAATCTGAACTGGGTCTGTAAGGAGTGTAATGAAACTCACTCTCGTCCATAGTACTTCGGCCGATTCTCCACCTGAAACTCAAGAGAGAGATCATTACAAAAAAGTTCAGGAGCACACATATCACTGGAGAACATCCCAGTCTACAGCACTATCTATAAGAGATTGATTTAAGAGACTAAACTGAACTTAATGGATGAACATACAGTCAGGCAGTCATCATCGCACATTAATAAACACATAAATAAATGGAATGTTGACTAGAGTTTAATTATTTCATCACAAAGTGATACAGAGTTTCATGAGGGACATGAAACTATCAAAGCTAATGGGTTATCAGTGACAAACTGCAAAATATAGGGGAATATAGGGAAGACGCCGCTCTTAGGAGCAGTGTGCATTTACTGTTAAACTGGAACATATTTAAGGGATGAGTTTAGGATGTACAGGATGATACACATCAATAATATATAATTAATAAATGTGAATATATATAGGCTAATTTTGGTTCAAGTACTGTGAAAATCATCATAAAGGCCATCTCGCTCCACTATGGGATGTGATGACCCCTTCCTGGGAGCAACGCAACGCAATGCGTAAAAAGACAGTATAAGTCATTATAATCTGTAATTATGTCCCCACTGCATGCAACAAATGCCTCGTTTGTAATGGGTTTTAATGTTTTTGTCTCGTCGCTCCGGCTGGACACGGCATCAACAGTATGGTAGGGGTGTAACATTTCCATCTCACGCTTGAGGTATTCGGCCAATCACAATGCACTGGACAGCTGGCCAATCACAGCACACCTTGCTTTTTCAGACCGATGAGCTTTGTAAAAATCGACGCGTTTCAAAAAGGCGGGGCATAGAGGAGAAACAATAATGTACAATATGTGGAAAATAATGTGTTTTTTGAACTTTAAACCGCATAAACACATTTCATTACACCAAATACTGTTCTTTTTAGCAACATCATATGACCCCTTTAATGGGTTGTCATAATAGCAATAGACTATGTATTCTCAGCAGGCCTGTGGGTTAATAATGAAGATCTTTTTAAATAATACAATGAATTACAATAATTATTCAATCAAATAATGAAAATACCACCAACAACATGCTACTGGAGACCTTCTGACCCAGTTCACCTGACGAATCTAAATTAATTACTGCATCCACAAATCCCTCACTAACAAACAGACATGAACATTTTAATATGCAACAAAACAAAACAAAAAATATACAAACCTATTTGACAGAATGCCACAACTGGCCAACCAATAACAAGTATTCCAGAGAGCCCTGTAATAAATGCTGCTAATCTGGATTTTATTTCGATTAATTTAGAATTATAATGTAAGATTTATTCTTTTTTTTTTTTTTTTTATCAATAAGCATTCTTTTTTCAATCACATACAGTATATGCATTTTTGTTAATTACTGTGAAATGTGTCAGGACACACTGCTTTACTCGTGATCGTGATTTTAATGGTATACGACTGTAAAAACGATACTGTGAAAACCAGTTCATTGGTTAGCAGTATCTTCCCTTACTATATATGGTGGAAAAACTGTAACAGATCTATTGGGACATTTCAGGTAATTTTACAGTAAAATACTGTTAAATGCACAGTTTTTGGAACTGAAAAGGAACAAGTCATCTTACAATTTACAGTGTGAAAAAGGCAAACTGACATTCCCAGAATTCTTTATTGATTTCTTTTAGTGTCATGTGTGTGTTACCATGATAGTGTTTTGTGTTTGTGTGAATGGCACTGTGTGCACTTTATATATTAGTTTGTACCTCCTCAGCTTATGGAAAAGCTGTTTGTGATGAACTCTGATTCATCATGTGCCTTTCTCTTAATCATATGTGACCCTGGACCACAAAACCTTTTAGTAAACCTTTAAACCTTTAGTCTTAAGTGTCAATTTGTCCGAAATTGAGATTTATACATCATATGAAAGCCGAATAAATAAGCTTTTCATTGATGTATGGTTTGTTAGGACAATATGTGGCAGAGATACAACTATATGAAAATCTGGAATCTGAGGGTGCAAAAATATAAAAATACTGAGAAAATCATCTTTAAAATTGTCCAAATGAAGTTCTTGGCAATGCATATTACTAATCAAAAATTAAGTTTTGATATATTTACGGCAGGAAATTTACAAAATATCTTCATGGAACATGATCTTTACTTAATATCCTAATGATTTTTGGCATAAAAGAAAAATCAATAATTTTGACCCATACAATGTATTTTTGGCTGTTGCTACAAATATACCCCAGCGACTTATGACTGCTTTTGTGCTCCAGGGTCACACATGTGTTTTTATGGATATCAGTATGCTATAAAAAACTGATTTGAGTAATATGATATATTAACATTACATCAGATAATGAATATTTTTACTGTAGAATTAGTCGATTTTTTGTGGCATTTTATTTTTCATTATAAGCTTTTCAGCACCAAAAAGACTGCATATAAGCCAAATATATCGACATTATAAATAATAGTGTAAAGACAAAACAACTAACAAAAAATACATTTTCTGAAAATGTCCATTGGTCGCATTTAACCCTTGATGCGACAATCAGCAGCGTAAAGCAACGCTCAAATAAATTACCATAACAAACCCCACAACACCCACAATGATTAACCTTGAGCTTACAGAGAATCCAGCAGCACTGAATGCACAAAGCATCCTCATCCTCCCTTCCCTTCCCCCATACAGCCTCCGTTCCTCCCACAGTCATACAGGAAAAACACAAACGCAGGGCAGAGGAACAGTGCTGCTGTGTGAGCAGGTTTACCACGGGGATTCTGACTAATATATATATATGAGAACTTTTAACAATGACATGAGAAAAACAAAAGGTCCTACACAATGGGAAATCCAGATTATTACAGCTACAAAAACAAGAAAATTGACACAGCTGAAATACACACATCCAGGAGGAATAAACCGACCGATGCAGCTTTAAAATGTAATGAAACACAACACCCAGACAATGAGAAGCGTCAGTTAGTGAATGAATAACTGTTTCTGCATAAATTGGATGTGGGATGGAATAACATCGTTTCCTGATGAAAAAAAAAAAGGTGGAAAGTGTTTTGTAAAGCAAGGTTGTGTGTTTGTGTGTGAAATGACCGACAGGGTAATAAAACCAGCTAATGATGGGAATCAGCAACACTATAGAGCTAATCAATCACTGAAAGCTAGAGTTTAACAGTCAAAGGGCCTGTGTGTGTGTGTGTGTGCTGAGTGCGCACTATTTGCTGTATGAAGAATGAGAGCGTCTGATTTCTGTCTGGGTTTCTCTATCAGCATCCTTAAATGCTAATATCAGCAATGACCAGGTGACATCAGATAAATGAGCCAATGGTTTCACACATTTTCACCCAATTTCTCACCTCATTTATAAAGTTAATTTCATTACATTTGTTCTCTCCTATTTTGGAAATCAGAAAAAACAGGACATCAAAATTGGCCCCATTTACTAGAATTAATGTTCCTGCTCGTAATGTGCACAATTCATCGGTTCTTGTTATTATAAATAGACTTCATTTTTCAAAAAGAAGTATATGTCCATGTGAAGTTACAGTAAAGCTCCTGTTGTAGTTTTTTTTATTTAGATTTAATATATAAAATTCATAATCAATGAAGGATTAAATAAACCTGTTGTCACATCACACACCATTTAAAGGTTTGGAGTTGGTAACATTTCTTAATTTTTTTTTGTTGAAAGAAGCCTCCTCTGCTCACCAAGGATGCATTTATTTGTTCAGAATACAGTAAACACACTAATATTATGAAAAATAACAAAAACAACTGTTTTATATTGTAATATATTTTAAAATGTAATTTATTGCTGTGATGCAAAATTGAATTTTCAGCTTCATTACTCCAGTTTTCAGTGTCACACGATTCTTCAGAAATCATTCTGCTTTGAATATTTCTTAAAATCAGTGTTGAAAACAGTTGTGCTTCTTCATATTTTTTTGTGGAAACTGATGCAGGATTTATTTTTCTTTTTTCTTCAGGATTCTTTGATGAATAGAATGTTCAAAAGAACAGCATTTATTTGAAATAGAAATTTCTGGTCTTTACTCTCAGTTTTAATCAATTTAATGCATCCTTTCAGAATAAACACACACACACACACATACATATAAAAATTTGTACTGAACCTCAAATTATTGTAGATCACCAATAAATAAATAAACAAATAAAAACAAAAACACAATAAAATGTCTGGGCCAGATTCAGTCAGACTAAAGCATGTAAACACCAGTGATTGCACCTAGTCCTGCAGCTCTGCTGAATCAGCTCAATCAGGTCCCATCAGTTTTTAGAACCAGCATACAACAGAATGAAACCGTTGTGACGTCATTACAATTGAATTTTGCTAGTGGTACACAAAACATTTAGCATTTAACAAGCATCTATTAACACTAACAGTCCTATCTGAGCCAGATTTTGACATTGGTCTGCTCTGCTCAAGCTGAAAAATCCACTAAACAGAGAAATCTGTGTTTGCGTTTACATGATATTTCAGAATGGAATCACCCTGGAATAAACTATTTGCAAAGTTCTATTCAGGATGTCAGCCTACAAATGCATTCTGTTGTATGTATATGTACAGGTATATCTACAATACAAAAAAAAACAGTGAAGTGTATGAATTAGACAACATAATGTACCTGTTTAATCAAGTAACCAGGCCAAAATGATAACTGAAA
>NW_015505279.1:352775-366827 GCF_001515645.1 Sinocyclocheilus grahami | reverse complement strand
AAAAGGTGGAAAGTGTTTTGTAAAGCAAGGTTGTGTGTTTGTGTGTGAAATGACCGACAGGGTAATAAAACCAGCTAATGATGGGAATCAGCAACACTATAGAGCTAATCAATCACTGAAAGCTAGAGTTTAACAGTCAAAGGGCCTGTGTGTGTGTGTGCTGAGTGCGCACTATTTGCTGTATGAAGAATGAGAGCGTCTGATTTCTGTCTGGGTTTCTCTATCAGCATCCTTAAATGCTAATATCAGCAATGACCAGGTGACATCAGATAAATGAGCCAATGGTTTCACACATTTTCACCCAATTTCTCACCTCATTTATAAAGTTAATTTCATTACATTTGTTCTCTCCTATTTTGGAAATCAGAAAAAACAGGACATCAAAATTGGCCCCATTTACTAGAATTAATGTTCCTGCTCGTAATGTGCACAATTCATCGGTTCTTGTTATTATAAATAGACTTCATTTTTCAAAAAGAAGTATATGTCCATGTGAAGTTACAGTAAAGCTCCTGTTGTAGTTTTTTTTATTTAGATTTAATATATAAAATTCATAATCAATGAAGGATTAAATAAACCTGTTGTCACATCACACACCATTTAAAGGTTTGGAGTTGGTAACATTTCTTAATTTTTTTTTGTTGAAAGAAGCCTCCTCTGCTCACCAAGGATGCATTTATTTGTTCAGAATACAGTAAACACACTAATATTATGAAAAATAACAAAAACAACTGTTTTATATTGTAATATATTTTAAAATGTAATTTATTGCTGTGATGCAAAATTGAATTTTCAGCTTCATTACTCCAGTTTTCAGTGTCACACGATTCTTCAGAAATCATTCTGCTTTGAATATTTCTTAAAATCAGTGTTGAAAACAGTTGTGCTTCTTCATATTTTTTTGTGGAAACTGATGCAGGATTTATTTTTATTTTTTCTTCAGGATTCTTTGATGAATAGAATGTTCAAAAGAACAGCATTTATTTGAAATAGAAATTTCTGGTCTTTACTCTCAGTTTTAATCAATTTAATGCATCCTTTCAGAATAAACACACACACACACACATACATATAAAAATTTGTACTGAACCTCAAATTATTGTAGATCACCAATAAATAAATAAACAAATAAAAACAAAAACACAATAAAATGTCTGGGCCAGATTCAGTCAGACTAAAGCATGTAAACACCAGTGATTGCACCTAGTCCTGCAGCTCTGCTGAATCAGCTCAATCAGGTCCCATCAGTTTTTAGAACCAGCATACAACAGAATGAAACCGTTGTGACGTCATTACAATTGAATTTTGCTAGTGGTACACAAAACATTTAGCATTTAACAAGCATCTATTAACACTAACAGTCCTATCTGAGCCAGATTTTGACATTGGTCTGCTCTGCTCAAGCTGAAAAATCCACTAAACAGAGAAATCTGTGTTTGCGTTTACATGATATTTCAGAATGGAATCACCCTGGAATAAACTATTTGCAAAGTTCTATTCAGGATGTCAGCCTACAAATGCATTCTGTTGTATGTATATGTACAGGTATATCTACAATACAAAAAAAAACAGTGAAGTGTATGAATTAGACAACATAATGTACCTGTTTAATCAAGTAACCAGGCCAAAATGATAACTGAAAGAAAAAAAAAAAAAAAGATTATCACTATCACTTATAAATCATGAAAAAAATCTATGAAGCCTTAATGAGGCTCAAGCTGAAACTCGCCACTATGCATAATTCAATTACAGCAAGAAAGGACAAACTCACTCTGCACTAATGAAATCTGATAAAGGGATGAAATCAAACCCTCAATAGTTTGGTCGCAGACAGAATGAATGAAAGCAGCAGGAACGCAGCATCTGTGAGGGGAAGGCTCATTTCTTTAACACTTCACTGAGGTTCAGATTCAAATAAAGGAAATTATCATCTGTTGTGTGAATTCAGTCACTCCAACTGATACTCCGTGTTCGAATAACAAAATAAACATTCAAATCCTACAGTTAAAACCTGATAAATTGTTAACTGTAACTTACAATATATAGTAACAAACTGTAAATAGTAATAATAATTCTTATATATTATATATCATTTTACAGTACAATACTGACATTTTTTTTATGCACAAGTATAATTTACGGTGAAAAACAATAAAAGAACATTTCAAGAAGTCCATGGAATTGTATTTTATATGCATGTGTTTTGTTGTATCTTTTTTATTATTATTATTTAACAGGATATTGTTATACATCGTACACTTTTAAACTGTTCCGGAGTAAAAGCAAGTATTATTTTAAAACTGCTGGAAAATGTTAATAACTCTGTTATCTGGTTTCTAAAATCTGGGTCCTGAAGCAAAAGCATTATTTGTCATCAAGACTCTTGATAAAAAGGAAACCCAGATGCTTCAGTGAAGTGTCCAGTGAGTTGTGTGCTGTGCTGGACTACAGTGCTGTGTGTGTGTGTGTGTTTGAGGACTCTGGTCAATGATTCACATGATCTGAATGCTGAAAAAAATTGCGGGGCCTTTTGAAGGGGATTAGATAGGGTTAAACCTCTTGCCACAATAACCCTGCACTTTACAGGAGCAGATAAGTGGCCAGCAGCCCAGAGCAAGAAACGCTCCAGAAGCCCTTGAGATAAACATGAAGAGCAGTGTGCATCTGTTTAATGTTAATCCACCGTTCATTAATCCGCTGTCCAGTCGGCTGGGGCGGGGCGAGGGGGGAATGGGGTCCACGTCTGGGGGTAAAATACCTGCTGAATTCTGTTAACAGCAGCAGACCCCATCCCACCATCAGCAGATCAACATCTTATTAAAACTCCCTCCACAGACGCCAGCGTATGCGTCTTTTAAGAGTCACTTTAGCTTTCTGGCAGGAACATGTTCGTTATCATCAACCAGAACATCCAAATATATGAAGCACAGTCACGCTAAAACATTTATAGTGATATATAGTGATATATATTTATAAAGGACAGTTGTAATCTTGTGCCTGTTTAGCTGTTTTTAAGCTCCAGAATTTCAAGAAAAAAGACAATAGAAAAGTAGAAAATATAATGGTAAATCTCATGAAACCTGTCAAGATAATATTCAGGTCTTATTTCATCACAAAACTGAAAGGAAGAAATTGGAAACTGCATTTTGCTTAAAGAAAATTAAGGCTATTTTATGATTTTTAAAGTTTTTTTTAATGACAATTAAGCACATATTTCCTCCCATTCCTTTTCCTTCACCACCAAAAAGCAAAATAAAATACATGTAGTTTTCATCCCTGCAACCAACCAACCAATCAACCAACCAAATCAACCAATCAACCAACCAACCAACCAACCAAATCAACCAACCAACCAACCAACCAAATCAACCAACCAACCAACCAAATCAACCAACCAACCAACCAACCAAATCAACTCAACCAACCAAATCAACCAACCAACCAAATAAATCAACCAACCAACCCAGTTGTAATCTTGTGCCTGTTTAGCTGTTTTTAAGCTCCAGAATTTCAAGAAAAAAGACAATAGAAAAGTAGAAAATATAATGGTAAATCTCATGAAACCTGTCAAGATAATATTCAGGTCTTATTTCATCACAAAACTGAAAGGAAGAAATTGGAAACTGCATTTTGCTTAAAGAAAATTAAGGCTATTTTATGATTTTTAAAGTTTTTTTTAATGACAATTAAGCACATATTTCCTCCCATTCCTTTTCCTTCACCACCAAAAAGCAAAATAAAATACATGTAGTTTAAATCAACCAACCAACCAACCAAATCAACCAACCAAATCAACCAACCAACCAAATCAACCAAGTCAACCAACCAACCAACCAACCAAATCAAATCAACCAACCAAATCAACCAACCAAATCAAATCAAATCAACCAACCAACCAAATCAACCAACCAAATCAAATCAAATCAAATCAACCAACCAACCAACCAAATCAAATCAAATCAACCAACCAAATCAAATCAAATCAAATCAAATCAAATCAAATCAAATCAACCAACCAAATCAAATCAACCAACCAAATCAAATCAACCAACCAAATCAACCAACCAACCAACCAAATCAACCAACCAAATCAACCAACCGACCAACCAAATCAACCAAATCAACCAACCAACCAACCAAATCAACCAACCAAATCAACCAACCAATCAACCAACCAACCAACCAATCGTATCATCATGGTATTTGTTGTGCTACTTGAAAGTTATGCTGATTTAAATGAAAAAAATTAATAATAATTGTAATACAGTAATTTTTACTGGGATAAATGTGTTTGTCAGGAAAATAATGTCACAAAAAGGTCCTATAATAGGTTTCTTTTTCTTTAGACATAAATTAATAAATAAATAAACCATTACCGTATTTGTTGTGCTGCCTATAATTTGTTTAAAAATATATTTTTTATTTCATTTGTTTAATAAAATTAAATAATAAAAATGAAATAAAAATATTTATAAAAAATAATGTCACAATGTAAAATAAAAAAAGTCATAAAATAGGCCTATTTTAGTCCATGTTTTTGTGAGTTGCATTTAAAAGGACAGAACTGATTCTCTGCTTCCAGTACAGGCCTAACAGTGAAAAAGAATTTGAGCTGAAACCATAGTAATAATGTTGTACATAATGTTCAGTTTCTTCCACAGAGCAATCGTTTCGCTTCAGAAGACCTCAATATATCGTCAGGAGCCACGAGAATTCATTTTTTGTTCCTTGATATGCTTTTTTTTAAATTGTCAAAAACGTGCAGTCGCTGACTTGCATTTTATGAATCAAGGACAATGGTTTCAGTTAAAAATGACTGTTAACTTCTTTACTGTTCTACTGAAGAAATTAAAAGACACCTACATCTTGGATGGCCTGAGGGTGAGTAAAGTAACAGCAAATTTTCAGTTTTGGGTGAAGAACTATCCCTTTAATTCTGATTTGCATATGATCACCAGCATATTACAAATCCCTGATATATTATCGTCAAATAATCTACCAAACAGCAGCTAACAGTGACGGTCAGATTTCATAATACATGTTTATCTATGAGGAAGCTGTTGATAAAACACCTGCAGACGGTGAAGGGGGAGGGCATGAGTCTAAATGTTTGGCCCCCATCTCTAAACGCAGCGCTGGGCCACAGGCAGTTTCCTCCACAAACACAAGATTATCATGCTCCAGATGAATAATTCAAAAGCACCATCTCTCTCGCTCCTTAATTACTGCCACTAATATCTGCCTGACTAATGGAGCAGCGCTGGGCGCAGATTCTGCTCTGCTGCAAGTCTTTATGTTGCATCTCGCCTCTGGAGGTTACTAGTCTCTAGACCATCATGCAATTAAAGAGACGCATTTGCAATTCGAAGAAGATGGGTGACCTACATTACATACTTACTTAAAACATTTACATAAAAATATCAACAAACTATATGAGCTGAGGATTATTAATGTACAAAAGAGCACAGGACATGCCCAACAGAAGCATTCTCATTATAGAGAAGACAGGAGTCATGCGTTTGTCCTCCTCCAGGGGGCGCTCAAAAGGACCAGAAAACCGATTTCAAATCCTCAAATCTTTTGTCTTTTGGAAGACATTTGTACGCCACAAATCTCAAATGTATAAATGTGTTAAAACCTGTTCATGAATGTTATATTTCAGTTCTAGTGGCTCATTCCAAGGCTCTATCACTCACCTCAGATATGCAGGTGACTCTGCGCGGATGTGGCGCCTCCTGCTGGAGCTGGTACACTATTACAACAAAACACCACAAGCATTTCAGGAGAATTAATATATTGTATATACAGAGAGAGATGTGAATTATGGAATGCAACTGATTTGAAAATCATAGTTATGAAGTGATATGTGACCCTGGAGCACAAAACCAGTCTTAAAGGAACACTCCACTATTTTTGAAAATAGGCTCATTTTCCAACTCCCCTAGAGTTAAACAGTTGAGTTTTACCGTTTTCGAATCCATTCAGCTGATCTCTGGGTCTGGCGGTAGCACTTTTAGCTGCAGCTTAGCAGCTAAGGCGCTGGCGTAATATCATTGCGCCTACTGCATTCACGGTACGGCAGCAAAGTTCCTTGATTATTACGCCGTAATGAGAGTATAGTTCCTAGCCATATCGGCCTAGAAAACCGCAACTTTTCATTTTCCGTCAGTCTTAGTACATGATGTAACTACAGAAGAGTCAAGTTTTAAATAGAAAAAATATAGAAACGCTTTGGTCATTTTAGAGCGAGATGCTAACGGTCTAATCAGATTCAATGATCTATGCTAAGCTACAGCTAAAAGTGCTACCGCCAGACCCGGAGATCGGCTGAATGGATTCGAAAACGGTAAAACTCAACTGTTTAACTCTAGGGAAATTGAGCCTATTTTCAAAAATAGTAGAGTGTAGTCGCTGGGGTATATTTGTAGCAATAGCCAAAAATACATTGTATGGGTCAGAATTATTGATTTTTCTTTTATGCCAAAAATCATTAGGATATTAAGATCATGTTCCATGAAGATATTTTGTAAATTTCCTACCGTAAATATATCAAAGCTTAATGTTTGATTAATAATATGCATAACTAAGAACTTCATTTGAACAACTTTAAAGATGATTATTCTTGCACCCTCAGATTCCAGATTTTCAAATAGTTGTATCTCGGCCAAATATTGTCCTATCCTAACAAACCATACATCAATGGAAAGCTTATTTATTCAGCTTTCAGATGATGTATAAATCTCAATTTCAAAAAAATCAACTCTTATGACTGGTTTTGTGGTCCAGGGTCACATATCTAAATGCATATTTCTGTATTATATATGACTTCTTTTTCTTGCAAGATGCAGTTAAGTGAAATAACTTCATTTGTTGTACTGTCCAGACACAATCATTTACTTCTCTAGTAGAATGATGTTCACCTGTGAAATGTTACTGCAAACTAGCTGTTACTATAAATACCTTTCAATAACACTTATGTTGCTGTATTGAAAAGTACACTTACAGTAGGATTTCCACACAGGCGGTCTGTACTCATCATTATCTGAGAGAAATAAGAGACATTGTTCAATCAAAAAAACAACACAAATCAAATGGATGAAAATGACACATGACATATGACTATTGTCTATGTGAGACTGCCATCTGCTGGAAAACATTAGGATTTGCAGGGTTTTCTTCAGTATTTTTTATTAAAGATCTCACATTTTATTTAAACTTTTTTTTATTACTATTATGTTCATTACGGTTCTATTCCTTTTGTTTTACAATGCAAGTCACAGATTAACTAAATATAACATCAATCAAACATTTTATTATAAAAAAAAAATACAGTAAAAACAGCAACAATGTGAAATATTTTTGCAATGTTAAATCAATGTTTTCTTTTTTTTATACATTTTAAAATGGAATTTATTCCTGTGGTCAAAGCTGAATTTTCAGCATCAAATCAGCATATTATTATGATTTCTGAAGAATCGTGTGACACTGAAGACACATCTGCTGAAAATTCAGCTTTGATCACAAGAATAAACTACATCATATAAAAAAAAATAGTAAAAAAACTGCCATTTTAAATCGCAGTAATATTTCACAATATTACTGTTTTTTTCTGTATTTTTGATCAAGTAAATGCAGCCTTGGTGAGCAGAAGAAACTTCTTTACAATTAAAAAATATTTAATCAAAATTACTCTTTTTTTTATTATTAACTTTTTATTAAAATTAACTTTTGTGCGGAAACACATAATCAACACTCTGAAGAACCATCAACATTTTTCCACCAGCAAATTCATTCAGAAACACCATTGAAATTTGTATACTATTCAACGGTTTATTACTATGCATTTTTTTTGCATATCTATCCATTTTCCTATCAATCTATATAGATAGATAGATAGATAGATAGATAGATAGATAGATAGATAGATAGATAGATAGATAGATGTCACTGTAGATAGTGTGTGTGTGTGCAAAAAATATTCAGGCTCATTTAGAAAGTAATTTATTATATTATTGTTATATTTATTTTAATGTTATCTGATCAACAGCAATATTCATTTTTGCAATCCCCAATGTGAATTTACTAAAAAAAAAGGACTAAAATATGCTACGCAGTATCATCAATCATGCAAAACCAAACCAAATATGCTATATAATAATATAGTTTACTATATTATTTGCACAGGATAGAATTTCCAGTGGTGTGTTCCTGAATGAATTTACTGGAAGAAAGTGTTGTTAAACTGACAGCGAGATGCTGATGTTTCTTCAGGGTGCTCATTATAGGATCACTGAATACTAGCAGGAAAACCCTGCCGAAATACCCTGCTGTAAGCACTTCATGAACAATAGAGCACACAGGAGAGGGAGAGGCCCTGCACATTACTCCTGACTTCAGAAAAAACCTGGCCCCGCTCCACAATACTACACCAACTCACTCTCTCGGAGGAAAGACCGTTTCCTCTTCCTTTCCCAGAAACTTCCAAAACAGAAAAAAAAACACTAGTATGTTCATCACAAAAGGCATGTGTAAAGCGTTTGAGTATATTCAAGGCATCTGAAAAACACAGCAGTACACTGTAAAAAACAATTCCGTAAAATTTACGGTAAAAAAACGGCAGCTGTGGTTGCCGGAATTTTACCGTAAAAATACGGTAGCAACGTTTTAGGTTTTACGGTTTTAACTTAAATTTACAGTTAAATACCGTAATTGCATTAACTGATAAAATGTTAATATACCAACCTATTGAAGTACTGAAATCTGTTTTGTATCTTTGTAATACACTGATAACCACCAAATGCAGGAGGTGATGAGAAAGTCACATGATGAACCAAAGCCCATCACAAGCAGCTTTTAAATAATAACATATATAGAAGGTGCACCGTGTCATTCACACAAACACTAAACACCATCACGGTAACACACATGAAACTGAAATAATGCAACAAACATTCATTTAACAACATTAGGTGCAACACACAACCCTAATATACAAAACTGATAAGAACAAACTAAGAAGAAACAGTTATTTCAACAAAAAAACATCACATTTGAAATGTAATGTAACGCAGGGAATTCTGGGAATGTCAATTTACGGTTATTGACTGTAAATTATACGGTCTTTTTCACTTCCAAAAACGGTATACTACCGTAAAATTGATGTCCAATACATGTAATGTCCAATACAGTTTTTCACCGTATATAGTAGGGGAATTTACCGTTAACCATATAAGTCTTTTACCGTTAAATTCACTGCCATTTTTTACAGTGTACGAGTCTGGCTTATTGAGCTGCAGGCATGTGATGATATATATTTGGGTAGATGACATATAACATATCCTTGAGCTTGTTAGTCAGGGTTTAGGTTCAAATGAAAAGTGTTACTGTAAATTTAGATGCGTTTCATCAGAAGTTTTTCATTATTTTTTTATTTGAAACGCACTTCCAGTGTGACATTATTCTTATATTCATATCCGGCTAATTAATATGAGCTCATAAACAACATGCATATACAGAAGCATCAAAATCTATTATTTTAATCGAAAATGTTTTGTTAACGTTCCGGTTTAACAATCATTTCCCTGTTGCCCCAAAGGACAGTCTGCATCAGTATAGTGTGTGTGACCACCTCAACAAAGCAAACACTGAAGATGAGGAGAAACAAAAGAGAAGAACAACCCGGTTGCCTTTTGTAGCATCAGAATAACCAAGTTATTTTGACCACATGATCTCATTAGTGTGAACCCGCGCTGGAAGTGTGTTTGTACACAAGCAAGAACATAAAACCACTCATCAGTGTGAGTGAAGAAGACACAACGCTTCTTGTCATCATCCGCAGGGTTAGCTAACATCAGCGCATCTCTCTATCTGAGCTCTGTTTGCGCGTGTTTGGCTCTCACACACAGACACACATCGATCTGTTATCAGCCAAACTCCAGATAGAAGCAATCAGACCGAGATCGACTCACCGAACACATGGATGGCCATTGCAGAACGTGATCCGGATGGACAAAGCTTTGGGCTACAGACACCTTATCATCCAGTTATTCCATTAAAAAAACAGACCGGTTTTATGACAAATAACCTTATATTCTGGAGGAGAAGGAAGGAAGGGTTATGGTGAATTATCCAATGTGGGAATCCTGCATGAGCGATGTTGCAAGCTGCTGCCGAGCTAAACTTTCATCTCCACCGAGTCCGACAGCAACAGCTGAACACTGAACGCGTGTGCGCAACGCTGAGCGCAGACCCGGACCGGTCGCTGTTCTGAGCGCCGAGTGTGTGTGTGTGTGTGTGTGTGTGTGTGTTTGCTGCAGCTCTGATTCACTCTTTACATCCCAGCACTGAAGTCGCCATCTTGAGAGACCACATGACCCGAGCCACACGCGCGCGTGCGCTCTTCCTCGGGTACCGCAGCCTCCTCACGGCGCGTTACCATGGAAACCCCCCCGGTGTGACGAGATGATGCTGAGACTCGTTTAACACTTCATGCTCACGTGACGTGCGTGTATATGTGACATGATTTTATATATATATATTTTTTTTTAAAGAAAACCTATTCGTTAATGAATAGTCTTAAGAAGTTTGTCATTGCCGATTTTCTTTTGCATTATCAACTCGGATCACTTTATTGTCACTGATCCATTGCTAATGAAGATCGTGTGTGGTCTATAGTATTTCTATATAGAGAGAATACGCAATAGGCTATATATATTCACAAACAGTTTAAATGTATTTTCAAAGAAGACGATAATGGGTGGTGTAATGTGGTATCCATGCAGATTTCCCGGTTCAAATCCAAAGCATGCGATTCGGATTCTATTCCCATTTATTTGGACAGTATAATGCCCATTATGATTATATAGTAGCTTCTATAAAGACATTCTCTCTCATTTATGGGCCTACAGAGAACCACATTTAAACACTATCTGAGCCCAAACTGTGCAGTTCAAATGTGTGCGTGTGAGTGTTTATTATCTGATATAAATCAACTCCAAAATTGCTCTGTAAACCAACTGAAATAAACATTATATAGCAATTCTTGTGGAAAACTGTGAGATGTGTCAAATTTATAATATATTGTAATTTGACAGATTCAGTGCGAGTGAAGTCTATTTATGAATGATTAATTGAAATTGGCTGATAAGAGTTATTTATTTCTTGAATGGGTCTGCACTGGCTCTGCTGTATGTTTTTGATCCACTAAAAATGATTGAAAGAGTAATTTGTTTGTGTATTGGACTATACACTGTATTATATATATAAATCTTTTCACATTCATTTTGGACTGCAAATTTGTGTAAAATATGACTTCTTTTATTGTGTTTTATATTCACTTAAATCCAACCTCATGAGAAATGTAGCTATTTACAAACAGTGCAAGTTGGTGATTTTGTATGAATTTGTACACTCTAAAAAATGCTGGGTTAAAAAGGGACAAACCCAGCTATTGGGTTGTTTTGACCCAGAGGTTGGATTCAAAACAACCCAACCGCTGGGTCAAAACAACCCAACCGCTGGGTCAAAACAACCCAACCGCTGGGTCAACACAACCCAATAGCCGGGTCAACACAACCCAATAGCTGGGTCAAAACATCCCAACCGCTGGGTCAAAACAGCCCAACCGCTGGGTCAAAACAGTCCAACCGCTGGGCCAAAACAACCCAACCACTCAAAACATATGTGAAATGAGATGGTGTAACCTGCAAATGTATGCATTCACAACCAGTTTGCAGAAACACAAAATAGACATAGGCCTACAAATTGATATGAGAGAGTGTTGCATTCAGCAGTCAAAACAACCCAACCGCTGGGTCAAAACAACCCAATAGCTGGGTTTGTCCCTTTTTAACCCAGCGCCGTGTTATATTTAAGCCAGCATTTTTGTGGCTTGATTTGTATGTATGTATGATTTGATTTGTAACTATGCTTTTTTTTTTTTTTTAGAAAACTATGCTTTCTAGAAATAAATAAGCATATAGAAACATCTACCCCTAAACCTAAGCCTCCCTCAGTGAGGCTCAAAACATATGTGAAATGAGATGGTGAAACCTGCAAATGTATGCATTCACAACCAGTTTGCAGAAACATAAAATAGATATAGGCCTACAAATTGACATGAGTGTGTTGCATTCAGCAGTTAAAAAGTAGTGTAAGAAACACCAGCATGGATGAATTACAAATACAAACGATGAACACTTTTTCAAAAGGAAAGTAAAACAAACTCTCCAATATGTTCCCCAGATGGTCGTGTCGCCCTGAACTGACAAAAGTTTAAGTGAGTACACACGCTAACAGGAAGCTCACACAATAGCCCAGCAGTTATGCTCAGAGGACACACAGTACATTTATTGTTCAGCTCTCATTTCCTGCTGTTGAATGAAAGTAAATATCAAACTAGCTCTTAAGACACATTCTTAACATGGTGACTATGTTTATGCAACTGGCCCTGGGTTTGACCCGTATAACCATGACTGGAAAGCTGGGAGTCTCATCAAACTGAAGATGCTCTCATCCAGAAACACTGAAAGGTCAGTACATTCACACTCTGTTTAGTCCATCTCAGTCTCGTCAGGCTAAAGTTCACGGTTGAAAAAACAAGATGAAGTTGAGTGAGCAATAAGCGAACACACTCAGTGAGGGTGTTCATAAAACGATACAGCGATCAAACAGCAGGGGTATAGGGTTAGATCTCTGCCACAATTCTGCGCGCGAAAGATCATATTTTGAGAGCACAAAAGTTCATTTTGCACGCGTGCGATCTGAGTTTTGTGGAGAAAATTTTTGTTTCGCACTAAAATCAATTTTGCATTTAAAATAAGTTTGTGGATTTGTGCAGACCTTCTCTTTTGCGCGTGCAACGTTTCACTAGCTTGCTCACCTGATGCCTGCCCTCGGTGCTCTCTAAATGCCAACGGCTCGCTTGCTCAACACAACCCAGTGTTACAAAATGCCATAATTCCAGCCAATCAGAGACGAGGCTGCTAAATTCTGATTGGCTGCCTTGACAACCAATCACAACATTCCTTGAATTGCTGATGACAGCGGAGGAGGAAAAATACAGTGCATGCGTAATTATTATATGCAAGTTGATATTTTGATTATATTTTTTTCCAAGCACATTTTACCAATTCCAAACGACATCAATCTTAATAACTACTATTAATCTTGTATTTAATCACTTATAACCATATTATTGTTCATGAAGGCTGGAAGTGAAAAACGCCTTCTATTCAGGTGTGCATAATTATTAAGCAGGTTATCTTCTACAGATAAAATCTCGAGATGGACTAAAAATGAACTCCCACAACTTACTGCCAGATTCTGGTAGATAAATTATTCAAACAGTGGTAGAAGAGGATGTGGTGCTGGTCCTTCAAGAGTCACTCTCAACTTATCTGTCTACAAAGTCTCTCTATATAAAAAAATCAGTCAAGCATTCAAGTATTTTACTACACTTCAGTATGTGATTCTTATTAAGTAGGGGTCATTTTTTAGGATTCTATACTTCTCCTAAGTCTCTGAGAACCTGACAACTTGAACTGCTGGAGACTCCAGGTAGGTTGCAGTTCTGGAAAATGGTGGCGCTGGAGACTAATTCTTCACCTTAATTCCTAATTCTTTTGCAGTTAACATGCATCTTTTCTTCTCCACATGTTTTTGACTGACCCTGCTGACCCACTGAGCATTTTGCTGTCCAATGGTTATGCATTAACTTTGCAATTTCTAGTATTGTAGTAGTTTTTAATATTTCTAATGGGCATTTAATAATTTTTGACTTTCAGTCCGAGTTAAATCTCTTTTTTTGGCTCATTTTATCTGTAAAAGAAAATCTGCTTAATAATTATGCACACCTGCATATGACATTTTTCACTTCCAGCCTTCATGAATAATTATATATCAATTATATAAATGATCAAATACAAGATTAACAGTAGTTATTAAGATTGATGTCGTTTGGAATTGGTCAAATGTGCTTGGAAAAAAAATATGATCAGAATATCAACTTGCATAATAATTATGCATGCACTGTATTTTTCCTCTTCTGCTGTC
>NW_015505279.1:325209-352003 GCF_001515645.1 Sinocyclocheilus grahami | reverse complement strand
AAAATACAGTGCATGCATAATTATTATGCAAGTTGATATTCTGATTATATTTTTTTCCAAGCACATTTTACCAATTCCAAACAACATCAATCTTAATAACTACTATTAATCTTGTATTTAATCACTTATAACCGATATATAATTGTTCATGAAGGCTGGAAGTGAAAAACGCCATATATTCAGGTGTGCATAATTATTAAACAGGTTATCTTCTACAGATACAATCTCGAGATGGACTAAAAATTAACTCCCAAAACTTACTGCCAGATGCAAGTGGTACAAGAGGATGTGGTGTTGGTCCTTCAAGAGTCACTCTCAACTTATCTGTCTACAAAGTCTCTCTATATAAAAAAATCAGTCAAGCATTCAAGTATTTTACTACACTTCAGTATGTGATTCTTATTAAGTAGGGGTCATTTTTTAGGATTCTATACTTCTCCTAAGTCTCTGAGAACCTGACAACTTGAACTGCTGGAGACTCCAGGTAGGTTGCAGTTCTGGAAAATGGTGGCGCTGGAGACTAATTCTTCACCTTAATTCCTAATTCTTTTGCAGTTAACATGCATCTTTTCTTCTCCACATGTTTTTGACTGACCCTGCTGACCCACTGAGCATTTTGCTGTCCAATGGTTATGCATTAACTTTGCAATTTCTAGTATTGTAGTAGTTTTTAATATTTCTAATGGGCATTTAATAATTTTTGACTTTCAGTCCGAGTTAAATCTCTTTTTTTGGCTCATTTTATCTGTAAAAGAAAATCTGCTTAATAATTATGCACACCTGCATATGACATTTTTCACTTCCAGCCTTCATGAATAATTATATATCAATTATATAAATGATCAAATACAAGATTAACAGTAGTTATTAAGATTGATGTCGTTTGGAATTGGTCAAATGTGCTTGGAAAAAAAATATGATCAGAATATCAACTTGCATAATAATTATGCATGCACTGTATTTTTCCTCTTCTGCTGTCTATAGGTAATGCAAGGGAATGTTGTGATTGGTTGTCAAAGCAGCCAATCAGAATTTAGCAGCCTCGTCTCTGATTGGCTGGAATTATGGCATATTGTAACACTGGGTTGTGTTGAGCAAGCGAGCTGTTGGCATTTAGAAAGCACAGGGCGGGCATCAGGTGACCAAGCTAGTGAAACGTTGCACGCACAAAAGAGAAGGTCTGCACACATCCAAAAACGTATTTTAAATGCAAAATTGATTTTCGTGCACTAAATACTTTCTTCTTTGCGAGACAAACATTTTCTCCACAAAACTCAGTTCGCGCACTTTTGAATTGTGGAATTCTGTGCAATTGCAGAATTGTGGCAGAGATGTAATCCCATACAGGGGGAGCTGCACCACTCCTGAGTACGAATGTCTGACTCGACAAATTTGAATAGGTTCCTTTAAACGATTCAGTTCACAAATCACCTTGCTGCTTAACTACATTACATAAACCACACCAATTCTATATATTATCGAATCTTGTAACACTAATTAACATTTTTGTATTTTTAAATTGCATTTCATAAAAACTTCTGGGAACATAAAGGCGAATACTCGAAAGAAACGTCTAAATAAATTATTAGCAAATCGCACTGCCAAATGATAGAGCAACGAATCTAACAAGAGCTAACTTAAGTTTAAAACAAAGCTCAGACATGAAATGTGTATTTTTAGTAATTCAAACATAACAAGCATTGCTATAAATGTTTAGTCTGTTGGTTGGTTGCTGGTAAACCGGTTTACCAAGCCAACTTCAGCACATGCTGAACTAATTGCTGATAAATGCATGCGTGTTCTCCTTACAGATTTTAATTTGACTTCACTATATTTTTGGTTGCTGCTTACACTAAGTATGCCAAGTAAATTTGTTTAATTTATGAATCGTAAAGCCAGCACTTTGCATATCTTGCCAGCATTGTTGTTAACGTAGGTTTGATTGATTAGTAGGGCAACTTTCTGTTTTTACACCCGTTATGATTTGTTTTCTTCTTATTTACTGTATTTTAAAGAACGAGAAAATCAGGCTGCCACTCGGATTAGGGATCGTCACGATCACAGGGATGATATTCGTTTTCCAAATGAATAACACAGTTTGCCCACAAAAACGTACCAGCAAATCAACAGCTACAACAGTATATCCAAATGTTTAGGCAAAGCTGTGACAAAAGGTAGAGCTGAATTTGCCAGGATTCTGCACTAGATGGCAGAGTTTACAAGGCAAAATATCATTCAAATAAAACAAATACAAGACAATAGAGGGGAAAAAAAAAACAAGAGTTTCATTCAATGACACAATCTACAGAATGACTGATGCTTTAAATAGCTATTAAAAGATTTATTACAACTTTATTATAATTTATACATACCTTTCACAAGCTACAAGTTGACCGCCAACACAATAATTATTACACACTTTTTTCCAAAGTGGACCTAGTAAATAAGAACAAAACCCCCCCATTGTAAAGCTGCCATTTCCCGGCTGAAAATCTAAGAGTAACAAGGTGTTCAACTGCAACAGTGACATGGTTGAAACACTGGTCCAGTTCTCTTAGAGAATTCAGTCATGCAGGTCAAGCACAGAACGACCGTCATACAAATTTACCTTTGAAACCAAAATCAAGTTGACTTAAAAGCAGAACAAAAATTTGAATAGGTTCCTTTAAACGATTCAGTTCACAAATCACCTTGCTGCTTAACTACATTACATAAACCACACCAATTCTATACATTATCGAATCTTGTAACACTAATTAACATTTTTGTATTTTTAAATTGCATTTCATAAAAACTTCTGGGAACATACAGGCGAATACTCGAAAGAAACGTCTAAATAAATTATTAGCAAATCGCACTGCCAAATGATAGAGCAACGAATCTAACAAGAGCTAACTTAAGTTTAAAACAAAGCTCAGACATGAAATGTGTATTTTTAGTAATTCAAACATAACAAGCATTGCTATAAATGTTTAGTCTGTTGGTTGGTTGCTGGTAAACCGGTTTACCAAGCCAACTTCAGCACATGCTGAACTAATTGCTGATAAATGCATGCGTGTTCTCCTTACAGATTTTAATTTGACTTCACTATATTTTTGGTTGCTGCTTACACTAAGTATGCCAAGTAAATTTGTTTAATTTATGAATCGTAAAGCCAGCACTTTGCATATCTTGCCAGCATTGTTGTTAACGTAGGTTTGATTGATTAGTAGGGCAACTTTCTGTTTTTACACCCGTTATGATTTGTTTTCTTCTTATTTACTGTATTTTAAAGAACGAGAAAATCAGGCTGCCACTCGGATTAGGGATCGTCACGATCACAGGGATGATATTCGTTTTCCAAATGAATAACACAGTTTGCCCACAAAAACGTACCAGCAAATCAACAGCTACAACAGTATATCCAAATGTTTAGGCAAAGCTGTGACAAAAGGTAGAGCTGAATTTGCCAGGATTCCGCACTAGATGGCAGAGTTTACAAGGCAAAATATCATTCAAATAAAACAAATACAAGACAATAGAGGGGAAAAAAAAAACAAGAGTTTCATTCAATGACACAATCTACAGAATGACTGATGCTTTAAATAGCTATTAAAAGATTTATTACAACTTTATTATAATTTATACATACCTTTCACAAGCTACAAGTTGACCGCCAACACAATAATTATTACACCCTTTTTTCCAAAGTGGACCTAGTAAATAAGAACAAAACCCCCCCATTGTAAAGCTGCCATTTCCCGGCTGAAAATCTAAGAGTAACAAGGTGTTCAACTGCAACAGTGACATGGTTGAAACACTGGTCCAGTTCTCTTAGAGAATTCAGTCATGCAGGTCAAGCACAGAACGACCACTTTTTTCCAAAGTGGACCTAGTAAATAAGAACAAAACCCCCCCATTGTAAAGCTGCCATTTCCCGGCTGAAAATCTAAGAGTAACAAGGTGTTCAACTGCAACAGTGACATGGTTGAAACACTGGTCCAGTTCTCTTAGAGAATTCAGTCATGCAGGTCAAGCACAGAACGACCGTCATACAAATTTACCTTTGAAACCAAAATCAAGTTGACTTAAAAGCAGAACAAAATGCAGCAAAGTCTTGTAGAACTACACAGTAGTAAGCCAATAGATTTAAAGAGAGAAGAGGATGATAATGAAAGACTTCATCTATTTTTTCTTACTTAGTAATCGTCACTAAGCATAACTTCATAGAACTTAAAAGACAGTAGAGTTTTATATCCGTCATTCTTTTGAAGAGCAGCTCCAGTTCATGTTCAGTTTTGTCGAGTTTTATGCTAAAGACAGGATTGCTGAAGACGGTTCGCAAAGCCTTATTTAAAGGTTTGTTCAGGTGATTTTTTTTTGTCGTCATGATCCTAAGACAAACATAGTACCAGTAGAGATCACATACAATGATTTCATCATAATGGCATATACAATGCTTCCTTAATTACACTGTAATCAGAAAGACAACCAAAGAGAATGAACTAATGAACTTTTCTCAATGTTTCTAAGAGTCAGACACCACAAATACAAAGTCAGCCGCTTTGCAAGTAAGCGGAAAAAAATCACTTCATTCAAAATGCTCTCAGGCAAGTCTATTTCACTAATTCACCTAAAACTTCACTGTAAGTAAATTGTAAAAGAAATGTGTTATTGTGATTTCAATAACCTGCAACAAATAAATGGCACATACAGAAGTAAGCGTTTGAATAGTCGGCACTGGCGAATACAATCACTGCCCAATGAACAATCATTCATGTCAGAAAATCTTCCTTAAACATGCCAAGAACCATATGAAACATTCACACAACAACACGTCACTATTTCTAGAAGACCGACGATCAGATTTGTTTTAACGCTACTCCTAAAATCTGCTGGAGCTGCTTGTGTCAAACAATGATCGCTTGTCAAACAAACAAACAAAAACCTTTCACTACCTTCAAGTGCAAAATGTAAAACGCATATAAATTATAAAGTGGCCAAATCTTCCATCTTCAAGCCTCTGATAGTGCTTCAGTAAGTCAGTTTCCTCTCACTATGAATCCGGATACATTTGGACACATCGTCTCGATCCTTCCTTAAGTCGATAAATACACCACAAATGGAAAAACCATAAAACAATCAGTACACTTTCTGCATAACCTCCCAAGCGCCTTCCCTGACTACTGTACTCTTTGTAAAAATGCGCTGGATTGAAAAGAGCTCAAATGAAAACAGAGGGGAGACGAGACCGGAGTGTTCCAGGGAACATCTCTCATCGCCCTCATTTCAACATGGCTGCCAGGAATCAAAGCGACCAATCAGAGGCCTGATCAGCTTCCTGAAGACTGGGTGTGAGAGGAAGAAGCACCGCCCATGTGCGAGTCGTCTTCCTCCTCTGTGCTGTGGTCTGCGGCGGGCCCCAGAGCGGGGCCGGATGCGGGGGCCGCTGTGGAGGAGCTGACGCCGTTGGATGTGCTGATGGAGCTGTGCTGGATGGCCTCGTTCTGTGGGCTGCTGGGAACAGACATCTCCCCACAGCTGTCCTCCTTATCCAGCTCTGAAACACACAGCCACAGACAACTCTGAACTGCTTTCACACACATTGCATTTAATTGTTGTCTAAATTACTGTTGGTTAAATCTGTGAAAAAAAAAAAAAATCGAATGACCGTGGACGTGTTTAAAATAGCAATATAATATATGTACACTGTATGTATACAGTGCACAGTACATAAATGTTCTGTGTTTATGGAATACCCAGATGACCAAATATATGTGTCAAATATATTTGTATTGAAATGTTCAATACACAACCAGAGCACACCATGTGCGACAAGTGCTTGACTTGACCTTCCAGTATGAAGAATAAACCAGAAATCATAAAGAAAAGAAATAAATACAACTATTTAAAAAGTTATTACAAGTAAAAATAAAAATATAAATAAATAAATTTTTGGAATAATTACAATTTTGTTTTTGTTTTTGAAAGAAGTCTCTTATGCTCACCAAGGCTGTATTTATTTGATCAAAAATACACTAAAATGTAAAACAAATTATTAAATTTTTTAAATATTAAATGCACGAGACCAAATGCAACTTCAGCAGGTCTCAACCAGAGCCGTTGAGAAACAGAGTTGCGACACTCCCATAGGCTTCCATAGGAACTGAGGAATGCGGGGTCATGGAGCAGCCAATAGTTCCAAACAACCAATAGTTCCTGTATTGAAGCCCATTCATTTCAGTGCTTCTCAAGCACACTCGCCAGAAAGTTGAGGAAATTACAGCAGTTTTTGGCATTTTAACGCATTCGTTTACCTTTCGGAAATCTGCCTAGTAGTTGTATTTTATGAAACGCGTTATAGTTAATGTTTAGTTTTAGATAATAGGCGGTTATGCTATATTTGCAGTTAGATAATGTGAGGAAAACCTTAAATAAAGATCACAACCAGATTAATGTGTAAATGGTGCGTAAAACGTTCTGTGTTCTTTTTGGCAAACTGATGACACTGAATTTTGATGCACTGCCATCATAATATTTTACAAGTCCGTTTGCTCTGTTTTTGTTTTTTTGTAGCTGGGAGTTGATAAACCATTTAGCTTTGGTTAAAACGCAGCGCTTGTCACTGTGACTTTTTACCCAGCCATCCAATCATTGGAGGAGGAGCGGGACAAATACGAAGCTACACCGACCAATCATCCTACTTGTACAACAATTGAACGACAATTGAGTAGTTAACATTGCTGGTTGCTGCATTTTTATATTCAGTAATATTCTTCAAAATGAGATATTAGTAATGCGTTACTGCCGTGGATATTCCAAATTATAGCAATAAAAGCGTCTCAGCTGGAAAAACGCTGTGCCACCAAAGCGTCCTCCAGCAGCATCAGCTGGTCGTTTTTTTCGAAGAGCGCCTGACATTTTTGAGCTGGCTAAAAACACTTTGGTGGACACATGTTATTGAATATTTATTGTTAGGCATATGGCCTATTAGTCTTTTTTGCATTTATGCAATATACTGGAGCCAAACCTGAGAAAGTAGACCAGAATATTCCACTGCGTTCCTGGACACCCAATTTGCGTAGATGTAATTCATAGGCGGGGATTACGGTAATTGTGAAAGAGCGTGCATGAGCGACCTATTTACGAATCATTGGAATTCATTAACATACGCATGTTTAACTATCAAATCGGAAGTTTACGAATCGTTTGTGAATCCGGAGGAGAGTTTTCGGGAAGGTCCGTTTTACGCACAAATTACTCCGAATTTATTCCTATATTTACGAATATTTCATGAACGAGGCCCATTGAGTGTTTGATAATGTCTAAATATACAATGCAAAACATAAAATAAATAAATAAATAAGCTATTATGACCGTTAAAACTCTTTACAGCAACTAGAGTAGAGCTAAATCTTTGTAGGCTATATTTATTAATCAGCCATACGGGCATCTAGTGGTTAAACCATGGCATTACATAGGAATATTATTTTTCTGGCCACCAAAACGTCTCTAATTTGCCTCTGCATTGGAATTTAAAAACATTTTCTCTATTTTAACCCTAAATACTACGCTAATTGTGATATAAATAATAAGCATATTAGAAAAAAATATTAATGCTGTCTCTTCATCACTCCCCGGAATATAATAACGTATAACGTATATATAACGTAGTCAGCGTAGTTATCAATACACAATCAATGCACATGATTTGTTAATAATCACTAGAAATTGCTGCAAATATAGTGAAACTGCTGTCTATCCTATTTAAACCCATTCAAACATATTGACAGCACGGAGTTGTTTGGAGCTCCATGAACCTTGTGACCGCTATACGACCGGTACACTATACATAATACATATATATCTCTATTATAGATCAGTGGTCGCAACTCTGTTTCTCAACGGCTCTAGTCTCAACATAGTAAACAAAACAAGCGTTTTCCTTGCAACGACAACTGCTAAACACTAATGAGACAAGAAATTAAATTAAATACACTTACGATCTGCTTTTAACTTCTGCTGATTGACTGCTTTTCTCAAAGAGTATTTCTTTACACTGTCTTTTGCTAGCGCTTAAACACACTTTACTGTTTATCACAACAAAGGGCTAAGCAAGCGCATGACACTGGTAAGGTATGCGATACAGTACGAGACCAAACGCTACTTCAGCACGTCTCAACACAGTAAACAAAACAAGCGTTTTGTTTTAGTTTAAAAACTAAGCGTTTTAGTTATTATGATTATATTTTTATTGTGAATTAGCGACGAGGAAATTTGTCACTCAGGATCTGTAGCGCTTGTTCTGATCTTTAACGTTAAATCTTCACAAGCCCCCTGAAAGTATGGCGCCATCTCGGTTTTAGCCTCACCTGACCCGTAATCACCATGTGACTGATGACTCTTGAGCTGTAGTGTTGACATCTACCGTCAGGAACTAACTGTCTATGCTAACGAGCGATGGTGTGGCGGGAGAAAGCTCTGTTCTGACCCCGCGAACATCTAAAGTTCTTTCGCAGCAGATGAGTTGCTGGCATGATTGCGATTAAAGACTTTCCCAGTCCAATGCTTTGTCTTTTATTAATCCCTGCGCTTGCTTTGTAACCTTTAATTAAAGTTACAATGTCATTTTAAACCAACATCATCAGGCTATATTAGAGGCTGTAGCGTGCGGCCAGACTCGCGCACCCCTCCCCACGATCCCCTCTCTTTCCTGCCAACTACTGCAGCGACAGATAATTACTGCACCTGATTTTAATGATACACACACAGGAGAGCGGCAGAGATGCGCGGTCCAAATGCCACCAGCTGTTCTGCAGTTGCATTGAATTAATTGGCTCCTGATGAGGAAGGGAATGAAAAAAGGCTCGCTCTCGCTCTAACTCGCATAGAAATGCAGACTACCATGATAATTAATATAGCTAATGAAGCAAGCACCGCTGAAATGGCACTTGGTAATTAATGCGAGGGTATCTGTGTGCGCGCTTCTGATCCAGTGTCTTGAATTGACTGGGCTTCAGTCTGGTGACTTGCAACACGTGGGGTTACAAATATCCTCGCTGCTCCATGCATGTAAGGTCGAGCTCGGAAATCAGAACTGGTTTTCCTCCTCTCTTCGGCTCCATGCTCAGGCATCTGTAATTACTCCTAATGGTATTAACCAGGAAAGGGGGTGATATATTATCATACACAGCATTACATGCTCTGGAGACCGCTCTCCGCTCACCTCCTCTCGGATCATCTCCACTGTGAGCAGATGGGGCTTGTGCAATGCCAAACGGAGGCACGGCCTGCCCTGTTTGCAGGGCAGTCTGGGTAATTTTCCCCCACCTGCTACCAGGGCAGAGAGATTAAGGCCAGAAACATACTTTACTTAAGCATGCAATCACAAATGAAAACGCTTTGCCAAGCGGGATCTCGTCGGCCATATTTTACACCTGTCCCAACCAGATACAATGCGATTTTCATATATTTCAGGCCTAACAGACTGTACTGAAGCAAACAAGACGGGAGCATTCAGGTGACCGAATGAAACCTGCACTGACGTCTGCACTTTTTCACCGTATTAAGACCGTTCTTTGACAAGTGATGACCATCTGCTGCTTCTCTGTCCTGCGATGAATGTGGCACAAACTGGCATTGTTTGCAAAGACGGAACGATGCTCTTCTGCGAGTCTCATTTGCACAGGTGACTAATATATGACCCCTCGCGGTGTTCGGTGACATTGGCAGCATAAACAGGATTGAGGAATGGTTTCGATCATCTCCGTACCCTCCTCTACCTCGCCAAGACCGACCAAATGAACCGCTCCCTGACAACACAATCTCACCCGACAAGCATCCTGCTCATAATATGCATGAGACCTGTCAGTCAAGGTGCTTAACAATGCCGGCGCATAATGAACTGCACAGCTGCAGCGGCGCATCCCAGTTGCGAAACGGCACTTCTGTCAGGCTCTCCGCTATAATACACTCATTTTGGAAGCAATCATTGTCAATACAAGTCAGCCTTGGGTTACAAAATGAGCCAAACGCAGACACACGCGCACACAAAGCCAGCAACGTATCGGACACGCTGTGAAATCCAAGCGTTGAAAGTTATGCACAAAAAGTGCTTACACACCAGCAGAGCGGCGTGGGCAGCAGTTAAGTTTTAGTGTCATAGAAATGCTGCCGGCAGTCGTGCACATGCAATCGCTCCCACAACCGCTTCTCCATCCCTGTGACAACAGCTAATTGATATGAAGTGGCTGCATATGGCAGACGAGCCGCAGATCTGCACATCTCACAAGGTGTCATTAAAGCGTAACGGCCGAAGACGTGCGTGTAACAAAAGCAGCCCTCGGTTTCTGAATGCCTCTTTATCACTCATCTTAAACAGGACAGCGCCACATACAGCGGGGATCATTTTGTTAGCCAACATCGCTGTTGGGCAAATATTTGAGTCCTCGGCGTTCTGCGGTAATAATAAGACAAGATGAATCTGTGTTATTTCACACTCAGGGCTAGTTCACATTCCACTTCACATTTCATCAAAAACCTAACTCATTAGGAATAACACTCACCTGTTATAGTCAAAAACAAACTCAACAAATTTGAGGGGGAAAAAAAACCGGCACCCATTACCAACCCATTAGACAGAGCTGTCAGTCCAGAGAAGTTTGTTCATTTTCAAAGAAACAAGAGAAAAGCATTCAGGCAGATTAGATGTGGTTTTGAACCCTGAGCAAAATTTAGAAACTCATTGCCAGTTGAGATTCTGGCCTTGTGAATGAAATCTCAGGCTCTTTTGACTTGGGCCAGTAAGCAACCAGCTGGGACAGTGTTTCTTAACCCTGTTCTTGGAGGGTTAAGAAATACACTTTTTGTATGTCTCCCTTATCCTAGCCATCCATGTCCGGTCCATGTCCGGTCCATGTCCGGAGTCTCTACTAATGAGTTGAATCAGGTTTGTTTGGGAATAGTACGGTGGCCTAGAGAGCTCAATGCGCTGCAACTTAAGAAAACACATGCAAATAGAAAAAGCACAAGCAAATTAAGAAAAATCTTCATCAGTTTGACAACACATGTGCTGCAAATACTAAAAATACAGAAACACGCTGCAAATATGCACAACACGACCAAATACAGAAAAGCGTTGCAAGTAGCACAGACCACAATGGTAATGTTTCAAGGGGACGGGGACCCCAACAACCCATATGAAAATTAACTATGGTTTCATTATAGTAAAAAATGTAGTAACCATGTCTTTTGGCGTATTGATTAACCATAGTTTAACCATGGTATTTGTACAACTGTGGTTATACAAATGGTAATGTAGCAAAACCATGGTTCATTTGTGGTTACCGTGGTTTAACCACATACTATATAATATATTCTACACCATGTTTTTTTTTTCTTTTAATAGCAAAACCATGGTTGATTTTCGTAAAGGAAGTTGTAAAAGTTAGTCAGCCAGCTTACATAACGTTTCACAGTTACAGTAATTGTGTATTTTGACAGCTTATTTAAACAAAAAATAAACAAAAATCTCATCTTTCAGAGCAGACATTGATAAGCATGTCCCAGCCAGGTTCGTCACTTGTTGCGGATCCATTTAACATTTCCTATGTGGTCTGTGTGTATTTGCAGCGCGTTTCTGTATTTGGTTGTGTTGTGAGTATTCGCAGTGCAAGTGTTGTCAAACTGAAGATGTTTTCTTTCGCTGGTGCTTTTTCTATTGCATGTATTTTTTTCTTTAATTTGCAGCGTGTTGAGCTCTCTCGGCCACCGTAGAAAAGGGTTGGAAAACACTGCCATAGAATCCTAGTAGTCAAGTCAACTCACCTTTATTTGTATAGCGCTTTATACAATTCTGGTTGTGTCAAAGCAGCTTTACAGTGTCCAACAGGAAAATAGTTTGTCAATAATGCAAGAGGACAATAACAAACAAACAGTCAATTTTTCAGTTAGTGGTCCATTTACACATTTTCATGAGTAAATGAATCATATGTTGATTAAGTAACTGGTTTGACTCAGTTCAGAGAAGGATTCATCAAATGATTTCAAACCAGTAACGAATGGTTTATTAAAAGTTATTTACTAATGATAGCCTCATGGACAGTGTGAATGTGTTTCGGTGATGAGGGCACTCACGGTGGTATCCTGATTTCTTCTGCAGGAGTGTCACGGGACAGTCTTTATGAGCCAGTAAGAGCTGCTTCAGCTGGGCCACCTCGCTACGCAGAAGAGTCACCTCATTCTGGACAGAGAGGAAGAAGATGAGGAATCAACAGAAAAGGATCATTAGCTCTTCTTCATTTAAGCTTTTTTGGGACACAATTATAGCTGCTTAATGGCAGAGTCCCAGGAGAGAGAAACACAGAGAGAGCGCTCCCCTCCGTCAGCGAAACACTGTCGCCCATTCTGGTGAGATTTACTCTCGTCTGCCGTTAGGACTCCCATGGGGCTGTGCAGATCTGCATGCACTAAAGACAGGCTGTTTAACAGTGAAGGTGACTTTACAGAGAACCGAACGGGTGCGAAAGAAGGGCACAATGCAGCAGATTTAAAAGATTTCTGTGTTCCTCAGAAACATGGCCGACGTTTAATGTAGCAGTCTAAACGCGAGCCAGTTTATTTCAATCCATCTGTTTTATCTTGGCAGTGCTGGTACGGTTTGCAGATTTAAACACAGCTGTTTTAGACACTATGGCAACGTTCACCACAAACTGCCATCTTCCATTACGACCACAAAGTCGGCCTCCCTCCCTCCTTCTCTTTTTTCGGTATTCCACATCACATCAAAATGCACCCAAGACTCCAATATTCAGCCATTCAGTAATGGCGTTCGGAGCTCAGCTTGACCACAGGTTTTTATTATTAGGTACTGGAAAATAACTCATAAGGCTTAGGGGCACCGATATTAAATATCCTAAAATAGGACGCGCACGTTTGCGGTGGACCGGTATGGGTGTTCAATTGCCATGCCGATATCTACAGAGCAGTGTGGCAAATGGCTGATAGATAAATATTTACTGTAATAAATAATAATCAGCCTAGTTTTCTGGAAGTTGACTGGTCAACTCTGGTCAGAAATGTTTTTATAATGACACATTTGACTTTTACTCCAGGCAAATAATTACCTGTGCTAAGTGCATGTCTCTCTGTACATGTTTCTTCTCATATAATAAGTAATTTCAAATCAGTGTTTTATGTAGATCAGTGTGTTATACATCAGGTGAGAAGTAGTGTTATAAACAGGATCATGCAGTCGACAAGTATTTATCACAAAATAAATACTTGTCGCCACAACCCTGATTGACCAAATATCCAAATTTACACCGATTTTGATATTTGAAAGGAAGAAAGAACAATTTAACATGCTCTGGAAGTTAAATATAATTTTGCTACCATGTGTTTTACCATAATTCAAATGTATGCATTCATGTTATTATGAACTTTCGATGACATGGAACATGTAAACTAACATATGGCTTCAGGTATGGTCCACCCTTTGTGCCTTTCGACAAAAAACATCAAACGAAATGTCTAAAATCTGACGAATCTCAACTGTCCCTGGAGCTGTTTTCAGTGAGATGGCGAAGCAGTAAGATCAGGCCTGTTCAGGCCATTAAAGTATTTAATGTTTTCACAGACCGGCTGCATCCATAAAGACAGCACATGGGGGATGTTTGGCTCGAGTGCTGCCGTGCGCTGGTCGGCAAACCCTGACACCTCGTTAAGAAGCCAGTTAAGGATGATGTTAACGTAATTGAGCATCATTAGTGCTCTACGCTCCGATCAGTTGGGCCAACGGGGCAGAGAGGGACAATTACACCAGCCCATCAGCGCTGATAAATGCACACCTTCTCTCTGATCAAGCTCGCAAAACATTCTGTTCTACACCCAACACCCTTCTTCAGTTCTCCATCTGTTTCATGTTAGTTTATTCCTTCATATAAGCCACACATTAATCGCACTTCCCCCACCCCGTCTCGAAACCATTGCGCTTTGTTTGAACGGACAAATAAAAAAGACAGCGCGCAAATAAACAGTGGCACATCTCATTAAATTGTCTGGAACGTGCCGGCGCCGAGCCGCACTCTCCGTTATCAGCAGAGACAACGGTTACGTGAACTGTTTCGAACTTGTCAGTGGCGGATCCTAATTGCCTGCTACAAAACGGGGGTTGAGAAAGAGACGGCTTTCCCTCAGAGAGTTCTAGGGCAGCTCACAAACGCTCCGACAGAACAGACGACACGCTTGTGTGCCGATGACATCTGGAGGAAACGTCTTTATTGACAGGGCCATATCGATGCAGGAGACTCCAACAATCATGCCGTGGCTGTCATGCAAACACACTTCTTAATTTACATTAATGACTTCATCACCATCTTTGTCTGGCTCTCAAATGCACTCGAAGACAGTCTGATGTGTGTGTGTGTGTGTGTAGCTGTCCGTTCACCTGTAGCTGTCCGTTCATGCTGCTCAAGTCTTCTGCTTTTTTCTCCAGATTCTGCACCCAGACTTTCCTCTTTTGCCTGCAGCGAGATGCAGCGGCTCTGTTTCTTTCCAGAAACTTCCGTCTCTTCTCGTCTGGGTCCTCGCTGGTGGTTCTCCGCCGCCGCCCACCTGTGCTGGCTGTGTGCTGGGCTGGAGGGGCGGGAGACATCTGCACAGGCCGACAACCAAACACAAATCAATTAAGACCTTATTAGATTTAGTATTAAATCAAGGGCTGCACCCACCAATGGCCCACGAAAACAGAAAACTTACCAGCCATAAATATTTACATGACCACGGAAATGTGTGTTGCATTTGATTAGATGTTTTAAAAATATTAATAATTCTCTTTTTACATTTTTAAATGTTTGACAAAGCAATTGTTGGTAAAACTTCACAATAAGGTAGAATTTGCTAACCTGCATTAGCTATCATGACCTTACAACGAACAACACATTTTTTAAAGCATTTATTAGTCTAACTTAATGTTTATTTATAAACACACACTACCATTTAAAAATATATATTTCAAATACATTTCTATTCATTCAAGACTTCTGAAAAAAGTATCATGGTTTTTACAAAAAAATAGTAAGTAGCACAATAAATAAATACAATTAATAATAATAATAAACTGCAAATCAGCATTTTAGAATGATTTCTGAAGGATCATTCGATTTAAAATAAAGTGTTATTTTAAATCGTAATAATATTTGAAAATACGTCTGTAATAATACAGTGGGGAAAATATTTATTTGATCTCCTGCTGATTTTGAAAGTTTGCCCACTTACAAAGAAATGAAGGGTCTGTAATTTTTATGGCAGGTTTATTTTAACGGATAGAGACAGAATATTAACCAAACAATCCAGAAAAAACACATTATATAAAGGTTAGAAATTTATTTGCATTTCAGTGAGTGAAATAAGTATTTGATCCCCTACCAACCAGCAAGAATTCTGGCTCCTACAGATTGGTTATGTGCCCATGTGGAACACAGATTAGTCCTGTCACTTTAAGGCTACGTCCACACGAAGCCTTAGCTTTCCCTATCCGATCTTTTTTTCCCCCTCGTCTCAAGAAATATCTGCATCCACACGAAACCACAAAACCGACACAAAACGATGTAATATACATGCCGGACCAGTATGTGGCGCTGTAATTCTGCCACAGAGATACACTAAAAACAGAGGAGAAGACTTGGACTATGAGCATAAACCTTGCACGCGGTATACAAACGAACATGGAACAATACATTTATTAATCTGTGTTAATGTTAGTTAATAAGAAGACAATCGTTCAGTGTTTGTTCATGTTGTTGTTGCTGTTACGTGACGTAGCGGTGACTGATCAGGGGCAAGATGTGGGCTGATGACATCATCGTTTCAGAAAATATACGGATTCGCTGTCCACAAGAAAACAATTTTTTTTATTTATCCACTCTGGGACCCGGTTTCAAAAAATATCGGTTTCACTCTCCCAAGACGCCGGATCCGTCTGGAAGAAACGTCTATACGATACAAAATGTATGCGTATACAGCTAAACGCGTCTCCGTGTGGAGGGGACTTAAGAAGTTATTCCTAATGTCAGCTCGTTAGGTTTATAAGACACCTGTCCACACACTCTTGAATCTTCCATTCTAACATCTCACACCACCATGGGCAAGACCAAAGAGCTGTCAAAGGATGTCAGAGACAAGATTGTAGATCTGCACAAAAGGCTGGAATGGGCTACAAGACCATCAGTAAGAAGCTTGGTGAGAAGGAGACAACTGTTGGTGCGATTATTCGGAAATGGAAGAAACACAAAACAACCATCAATCGGCCTTGATCTGGAGCATAGACTGTAAAAAAAGATGGACAATGCGTCTCCTATTCCTTCCACTATAGAAAACTGAAGCCAAAGCATCTCAGTATGGCCACTGCCATCTTGAGTAAATGACGTCATTTGGAGCCCGAGTCTGCGCAGTAGAGATTCGTTTGGATCCAGAGTCTGCGCAGTAGTGTTGTGAGGTGGAGCCGTGGTATCAAACTCCCGCAGACCCAATCAACCATAACGACACGTCCCGTTTTTATAGCATCAAATTACTAGCTAAAATCAAACTTATCACAAAAACGAACAATTTAACATATATCAGCATGATAACAACTACCTTAAATGACCAAAACCATCTTTCGGAAAATTGTATTGGAAGCGTAATTAATTTTTTTATTTTGACTCAAGTCCCATTCGTTTACATGGAGAGGGCAGAGTTTATGACCTGTACTGCAGCCAGCCACCAGGGGGGCGATCAAAGAGCCCGCAGCTTCACTTTTTAGGACGTGCGAGGCACACCCGGTCTGGAGCTCCGTGCAAGATCTCGCCTCATGGGATAAGGATGATCATGAGAAAGGTGAGGAATCAGCCCAGAACTACACGGGAGGAGCTTGTTAATGATGTTAAGGTAGTTGGGACCACAGTCATCAAGCAAACCATTGGTAACACACTACGCCGCAATGGACTGAAATCCTGTAGCGCCCGCAAGGTCCCCCTGCTCAAGAAGGCACATGTACAGGCCCGTTTAAAGTTTGCCAAAGAACATCTAAATAATTCAGAGAAGGCTTGGGAGAAAGTGCTGTGGTCAGATGAGACCAAAATTGAGCTCTTTGGCATTAACTCGACTCGCTGTGTTTGGAGGGAGAGAAATGCTGACTATGACCCCAAGAACACCATCCCTACAGTCAAGCACGGAGGTGGAAACATTAGTACAGGATGACTTCACCACATTGAGGGGCAAATAGACAGGGCCATGTACTGCAAAACCTTGGACGAAAACCTCCTTCCCTCAGCCAGAATATTGAAGATGGGTCATGGATGGGTCTTCCAGCATGACAATGACCCGAAACATACCACCAAGGCAACAAAGGAGTGGCTCAAGAAGAAGCACATTAAGGTCATGGAGTGGCCTAGCCAGTCTCCAGACCTCAGTCCTATAGAAAATCTGTGGAAGGAGCTGAAACTTCGAGTTGCCAAACAACAGCCAAGCAACCTTAAGGACTTAGAGAGGATCTGTAAAGAGGAATGGATCAAAATCCCTCCTGAGATGTGTGCAAACCTGGTGACCAACTACAAGAAACGTCTTACCTCTGTGCTTGCCAACAAGGGTTTCTGCACCAAGTACTAAATCATGTTTTGTTTGGGGAACAAATACATATTTCACTCACTGAAATGCAAATCAATTTCTAACCTATATATTATGTGTTTTTTCTGGATTTTTTTGGTTGGTATTCTGTCTATACGTTAAAATAAACCTACCATAAAATTACAGACCCTTAATTTCCTTGTAAATGGGCAAATTTACAAAATCAGCAGAGGATCAAATAAATATTTTCCCCACTGTATTTCAAAATTTACTGTTTTCACTATATTATACTATACTGGACTTTCTAAGCAACAGACCCCAGAATGTCAGAATGGGAGGTCACACATCATCCACTCTCATCCTGAACACTGGCACACACCACAGGGGTGTGTCCTCAGCCCTCTACTCGTTCTTCACACACGACTGCTCCCCCATCCATTCTACCAACACCATCGTCAAGTTTGCTGATTATCCCACCATAATAGGACTGATTACGGACAATAATGAGACTGCCTACAAGAAGGAGGTTCAGCATCTGACAGAATGGTGTTCCCTCAATAATCTGGACTTAAACATCTCTACAACCAAGGAACTTCAGAAGATCAAAGCACACTGAGCACTCTTCCCTCTGCATTCATGGAAAGGAGGTAGAGAGGATAGAGAGCTTTAAGTTCCTTAGTGTGCACATCTCGGCCGACCTCACCTGGTCTGCACACATCTTCCATCAGGTGGGGAAGGCCCAGAAGAGACTCTACTTCCTCAGGAAGCTAAAACATGCTCACCTCCCTCATCACCTGCTGACCAATTTCTATCGGTCAACAATAGAGAGCCTCCCGATTTACTGCATCACGGTGTGGTTCAGCAACTGCACAAAAGTGAACAGGAAGGACCTACAGCGAGTGGTGAAGGCAGCAGAGCGTATCACTGGTACGACACTACCTCCCCTCAAAGACATTTACACTGGCCATCTTAGAAAGAAAGCCAGCTGTATTATAATGGACACCACTCACCCTGGACATCACCTGTTCTCCCCTCTGCCCTCTGGGAAGAGATACAGAACAATCAAAACAAAGACTAACAGATTAAAAGACAGCTTCTTCCCTCAGGCAGTCAAACGCATAAACCCTCCTCCTACCTCTCCCAAATGACTAGTGCACATCAAACCTGTGTCTCAGGAACTACAAGTGCAATACCATACACTGCATATTTGCACTAAATAATTTTACATATACTATATACATATCTTTATATATGTTTATACAAACTACTGTTATATTTATTGTATGCATGTATGTACAGAACAAATAAATATATATATATATGCAGTATATATATATATATATATATATATATATAGTATATATATATATATGAGAGTGTGTGTGTATATATGTACAAATATATATTACTCTCCTTAATATTTAGTATGCACAGATTATGTATATTGTTTTCAGCACTACATTGTATATTTGCACAAAGTACTCTGTCTGAAACAATCCATTGTATATATGTTATAGTACGATATTGCACTTGTATATCACATCATTGTATATATTACCTTCTGGGTTACCTCCCTTCTTGTTTAATATCTCTATTTAAATCTGTACTTGTGTCTGTCTTTTTTTATTATGACAAACCTTGTGAGCTGCTAAACAGCCTTTCGTTGTTTCAAAACCAATGACAATAAAACTTCTATTCTATTCTATTCTATTTTTGATCAAAGAAAAAAAACAACCCTTTCAAAAACGCTTCCCAACTATTCTTCAATGTTAATTTATACTGGCTCATAATACATTAATTTCTTTTATATCTAAAATGTTAAAAATATGATATATACCCAAAAATTAACATTACTTGTTAACCCGTTGTTCAGTGTTAGTTATATGATACCTAACTACTTCTGGGATTATTTGCAAGAGACATTTAATACAGGAGAACACTGTTCACACCCAGTCAGTACATACAGGCGTTTCTGTAGTGGATGTAGCCGGCTGCTGTAGTGACTTTGGGCGTGGCTCCTCAGCTGGAGGCGGGGCCGGGGGCGGAGTCTCACTGGCCGAGCTGCTCTGGATGTCACCTGCATCGCCGTTGGTTACCTGAGGGATCTGCTGACTGAGGACCGCCTTCAGCTTCTGCAGGTGAGAGACAGAGGTCAAATCAGCTGGCTTCAAAACACTGTCACCTTAAGAATACAACTGTTTTGTCTGCTTGCTTTGAGTCCTATTTCACATTTACCCACTGTAAATGTCACATTCAAAACACCGAACTGTGGTTGGCCATGTTAAATGACAGTCAGAGGGCCCTTCCAGTCTAACTGGGAGGTTCTGGCCACAATAAGCTGCAGTGTTGCAACATGCAACAGACTTTATGCCGACAGTCAAAAATCTGCCTATTCGCATAGCGTTTAACCATAAAATCTCCCTCTCTTCAGCATGTTTGTCTATAGTTCCAGCATAACTGCAGTGAAATGAGGAAAAACATTTCTCGCAAAACTATCTCTCTCCCTTTCTCTCTGGGATCAGGAGGCTAAACTACATTAGAGAGAGGCGAGAACTGAAGATTAGAATAATTAACTTCTGCGGAAAACCAGAGGCAAGGATTAAAACAACATATTCATCACAGCTTTAAACAGATGCTTCCCTCAGAGCTCTTCCACAGGAGTAAGAGCTGTCGTAGCTAATTCCCTATTCCCTGGAGATGCCTGTGATTTTCTCTTGTCAGGGAAAACTGCCTTTCCCTGGTGTACTGTAGCGTGTGCAGCACAGAGACCTCAGCGCCAAGAGCTTTTCTCTTCACTATGGAGTAGGGGTTGCACCGACTAATCAACTTCAATGCTCTGCCATGACGCTTTAAGCTTGACGTCGACTAGTCACTGGTCCAATAGAGGGTGCAACATGATTAGAAATCTTTGAAGGACTTCCACATTTACGCTCCGTTTCCAAACAGTTCAAATGACAAATATATGCATACTCTGAAAGCGCTCCACAAGACATGTGTGATAATATTACTGGATGCTCGAAATTGAACTGTAGAATGCATGTTTTAAACAGCTTATTGTACAGGTAAGTTAATCGCCGTTCTAATCTAATGCGCTGCTGCACTGTAACGCACACATAGGCTACAGACAGTAGCGCGTACATCACACGCACAGAATCATTCAGGGCGGAAATGTATTGTCAACACTGTTCTGTGATTTCTCAATAAAATAGCTTAGAAACTGAAAAGTTCAAGCATATATTTCTTAATAACTAAATCCCACAGCTTCACTACTAGTAGAGAGATGCTGCCAGGCAGAATTAATTCAGACACACAATCGCTCTCACTAATGCATTCATATTAATGTAGTCTTTACTGTGCTACTTTATCTGTATCTGATTTAGAATGAGCAGAAATCTGTGAGAAATATAACGACTTAAAGACAAAAGAACTGATAAAAAAGCTGTTATATATGCCATAGCTGTGCACAAGGTGTTTTTCACAGCTCCAGACTTATTTGTTCATTAATGACGTCATCAGCGACTAGTCGATTTCGACTCGACTTTCATCACATAAAAGTCGACTTCAAAAAATCAGAAGTCGTTCAACTTCTGATTTGTGAAAGTTCAAAATCTCTCAATATTTTTTCAGCATTTTTATGACATTCAATATAAACATCGATATTTAAGCACTTGATCTGAATATTCTCTGCTCTAATGTTTAAAAGTTTAAAGAATTAAAATGATTTAATATAAAACTTAATATTTTACTGAAAATTTAATTGAATAAAAAAACTAAATTAAATTAATTTATAATATAAATTAAATACTTTTTTTTCAAATGAAATGTTGCTTAGGTCGAAGCTTTTATATTTTTTATAATGCAAAAATATTTAAAATATATAAATATACAAATAAAAAAAAGATTTTTACAATTACTTTTACTAAAATATATTTACAAAACCAGTTTATAAAAACACAGGGACTTCAGTGAATATTTGAACAATAATGTAGATAAATCGATAAATTAATGTCTAACCCTCTCATATATTTTATGCAGCGTTATTTTAGTATCACTGAAAGTTTTTTTATTCATATTTTTGAATTGGTTTTTATATTACAGCTATATTTTCTGTTTTCATTTTAATTGTAGTTAGTTTTCATCATTTTTAGTTGTTTTTGATTAATGTCTATATAGTTTTACTAATTATTTCAGTTTTAGTAACATTAGTATATACACTCAATTAAAATGAGAACTTAGACAACTAGCTAAAATTCAGTTAACGTGAAACACAAATATCCAGTCTTCAGAATGACAGATGCTGAGAAGTTTTATATCTCCACAGATAATTTTTTTCTAAGCTGACTTGGTTTTTTAAAAAACCCTTTGCAGGAAACCATGATGTGGCCCGAAAGCAGTCGAGCGCGAGAGTTAACAAACGCCCACACAGCAGGTGAGGTGTGTAACCATGGCCACAGGGACGGAGGACGCATTCATTTTCATGAAAAACAAGAAAAGAACATTATTTTAACAGCCATTCTCGGCAGACCAATCTATCTAGCAAATTAGTTTATAGAGCAATACCCTTCCCGAACTCCACGTTTCTACATGACCAGAAAGAAATTATTCACGTGGAACAAGTCACACAAGGGCTGAGCGAAAGACTGAAAGAGAGAGAGAGAGAGAGAGAGAGAAACAAGAGGGACTGTGAACAATGTGTGCAGGGCCAGTCAGATTCATATTTCATATCTGCCATCGGAGCCCCATCAGAGCAGTAGCCCTCCATCTCGAGGGTTTTATTCAACCATCTGCTCCTTTATTACTTATCTTTATTTTGCAACTAATTAACAGCATAATCTTCTAAATTCAGCAAGTTAATTATCATTATTGTGGTCTTTGCAGCATCATCAGTCCTTGTAAAGTGCCGTGTCTGTGTGGCAGGGGAGAGAGAGAGATGAGGGGGTGTTTGCTTGACGAGGGCTCATTAGATGTTTTCTGATGAGTTGAGGTTTTGTGCGTGTGCTTCCTGTAGATGGAGGTTATTTGGAGGGTGGGTGCATATGTTATAAGGGTGTAGGTGTATGAATATGTTTTATGTGCGTATGTGTATGCTGATGTGGTGCATGTTATGAATGTTTGGTCATGCAGTAGATGTGCATTTCTTGGTGTTTGGATGCACATGGGCATAAGCAAGCATGTATTTGGTCATATGCATTTAAACAAATAGGGTACAAAACAGGGCTTGAGACTTGAGAAAAATAAGTCTATTTTCTTAGTAACAGTCTTAGTAAAATCAGGTAATTTTCAGGAGCTCATATTAAACTTGGCCTAAACTTGACTAGTTTAGACTAATAAATATACATTTCCCATATTAAAGGGAAAACAAACACATTTGATGATTTTTCATGCAATAACTTCAGTAACAGGGTTAAACGGTTGAGCTTGAGAAATGCAGTTTGCATAAAAGTAAAAAATTAAGGAACATTTACATACACTATACTGGACAAACGTTTGGAATAATTACGATTTTTAATGGTTTTGAAAGAAATCTCTTCTAATAATCATTCGAACACACTGATATGCTCAGTTATTAATAATGGTTCTTATTTTCATCAATGTTGTGCTGCTGAATATTTTTGTGGAAACCATGATGCAATTGTTTTATGATGCTCTAATGAATAGAAAGTTCAAAATAACCGCACTTATTTGAAATGGAAATCTCCTGTAACACTACAAATGTCTTTACTGTCACAACTGATCAATTTAATGCGGCTTTGCTAAACAGATTTTTTTTTAAATTATTATTATTTTACTTACCCCAAGCTTTCGAGTGTATCATGCTTTTCACAAACATTTTAAGCAGAAAATAGATGAAGAAAAAAAATGTATTGAGCAGCAAATAAGCATATTATTATGATTTCTGAAGGATTAACACTACAAATGTCTTTACTGTCACAACTGATCAATTTAATGCGGCTTTGCTAAACAGATTTTTTTTTTTAAATTATTATTATTTTACTTACCCCAAGCTTTCGAGTGTATCATGCTTTTCACAAACATTTTAAGCAGAAAATAGATGAAGAAAAAAAATGTATTGAGCAGCAAATAAGCATATTATTATGATTTCTGAAGGATCACTGAAGACTGGAGTAAAGATGCTGAAAATTCCGCTTTGATCACAGGAATAAATTACATTGTAATATATATTTAATTACAAAACAGTTATTTTAAATTGTACAAATATTTAATAATATTACTATTATAACTGCATTTTTGATCAAATAAATGCAGCCTTGGTGAGCATCAAAGACTTCTTTCAAAAAGCATTAAAAAATAATTCTTTCTCCAAACTTTTGGCCAGTAGTGCATGTACAAATTTCTCTTTAAACGTGCAAATAGCTGGTCACTAGATTTCAACACTACTTTAACAATGTGTGCTGGTCTGGTTGTGTAAAAACACATAAACACACTCCAGCCAGATGCCCTCTTGTGCTCTTGCACAGGAACTACACAAAGCTCAATGTTGTTGTGTCTGTGTTGTGGACTGTACATTCTGGGTCCCTCTGGGCTGAAGGAAAATCTGCTTACACTGAAACACGCCTGTAAATGAGGTGCATGTGGATGCATACGTAAATGAGAGGTGCAGAAATTACCATCTTGGCTTCTGATTGGACAGGCTGTGGAGAGGAAGGGCCGGGGATTCCAGGGACTCTAGGCACTAAGGTGACTGGTCTGACCAGCTAAAAACACACACAGACACATATGGAAAAAAATCAATACATGATCAGTCTTGCACACACTAAAGATGGTACTGTACTTCTAAGAATGCCATGGGGTCCAAAAAGCATGGTATATATAAAAATCATAGTTCACATAAATAAGTAAAAAAAAAATATATATATATATATAATCTTATTATTATTAGCATTATTATTATTAGCAGAGGTGTGAACATTTCAATAAAATTAATAATTAAATGAAACTATTGGTTATTGCTGGGTTCAGGAGAAAACAAAAACATACATACAAACATATCACTCAGTTAGTCAGTTGAGTTAAATCACACTAACTCGTAACTCCATCACCTAACTGGCTAAGAAGAGTCACTCGCAGGTTATCATGTTTGAATGCAGAAACTTATTTAAATATCTATACTTTAAATGTCAACAAAACTAACCAAATTAATAAATGGAATTTTAAAAAAAAGAAAAAAACTAAATCTTATAGAAAACACTGCACTAGGTATTAGGAAATATATTTTGTTTCTTTTTTCCCATCCTTCTCCTTTCCTCCTGCTAAAAGCCTACGGGACATAATCATATGCTGCTCAGTCTTCCACACAGACCATCAAGCACACACACACAGTTTAAACTGCCCCAGACACACGTGTGTGTGAGTGATAATGTGTCTCTGCATACATTACTGCACCCCTCACAGGCTGACGTCATGAAAGCGGCACAGTGTCCTTCATCCACCAACACACACTTAAACACACTTACTGCACTGGAGCCATGCTTAAGAATGCTTAGATCACTTCCCAGCATGATTTGTTTCTCCATGATGGATCTGTGGAACTGATTGCTTTTTACACATGTAGCAACATGCGTCTCAAATGTGTCTCCTGTGACCACTTGATTTGAAGGGGAGGGTTTTTAAAGAAAGGAAAACATCTGAAGCAGGAACATTCTCTGTTATTTTAATCAAGCTTCTGTGTTAACTGTACCTTGAATATGTGTGTGTGTGTGTGTGTGTGTGTGTGTGTGTGCGCGTGTGTGTCTGGACCATCCAAATGGATGCTATTACCAGGTATAAACGGCTGTGGATCACATCAGTCCTCACAAGTCTGTAAGAACGAGTCTCTGACAAACAGCGGTCAGGACAAACCCATCTACTATAGAACACAAAGGAGATGACCTTAAAATGTCTAATTAGCCAAAAAAAAAAACTTCTGCCCTCTAGGCATTCTGGACGCGAAACAAAAACTCTGTTCCAAAGCCTAGTGAGCTGCCTAAAGACAGCATTTTAAGGCATCATAGGTGCATTCCAAGGGATTTTACAATATCAGGCTGCTTTCTAATATACCTTTGTTTAGAAATGCTCAGGCAGCATTACGTGCTTACAAATAAGGAAAAACTTTCGCTGAAGTTCACTTATTCTGTTATCAATATTTTCACCCTCTCTCCGACCCGTAGAATTAAAGACATCGTCCCATGGTAAAAGTCAAAGATATTACAGAGTTCACTGTACTATGAAAACACTGCAACTTCAAAACTCTCAGAAAATGTCCTGCTCAGTCCAAAAAGAGCATTTACTGAAACATAGGTCTCAATGATACAATGTGTCAAGCTTTATGGTGTTTCTGGCTGTGTAGCACCTGCAGCTCTGCAGATCTTTCTGAAATATCGTGGCGATCTGATCTTAACAGCACACCTTTTCTTGTTATCAGGGGTTGGTGGTAATGAGCTCATGGTTGTATTGCCCACGAAACTTTTTTTTTTTTTTTAAATCACATTTTGTCATGTCAAACCTTTTTTGAACTTTTTTTTGAAAGTACAGATATGGAGAGAGTGCAATGGGAGTGGGAAAGAACCTTAAAGGGGTGGTTGATTGCGATTTCACTTTTTTAAACGTTAATTTGTGTGTAATGTTGCTGTTTGAGCATAAACAATATCTGCAAAGTTACGAAGTTGAAAGTTCAATTGAAACGGGGATATCGTCTTTTAAAATTATGGCAGTTTAATGCCTACAATAACAGCTGGTAGGGACTACAACGAGTTACTTCCTGGGTTCGTGACATACAGACAAGACGATCGCGGATGATTTAGTTTCGAAACAAGATGCAAAAGCACCTGTTTGGCAATATTTTGGATTTTGAGAAGCCTGATGACTTTAGCCGTTTATCTAAGGTGATTTTGGAAGTTTTTTTTCTTATTTAATTGGTTCCACATTGTTTGCTGATTTTTACTTTATTTAAACTCTGCGTCATTTATTTATTTTATTTGGCATCAAGGTGTATGCCGCGCCTCCAAGCTTTCTTACTCATTTTGCTAATAAACATTCTACGTTTCTTATTTATTTGGTTATATATTGTACACGTTTACTTGTTTCCAGTTTTGTATACCTATTTACACTTTATGTAAGTTATTTGTTATTTTATAACAAATTAGGCATAGCCTACCCTATAGCATGGTGTCTTTTTTTTTGTTGTTAAAGGTTCTATGATTTACATATAGCC
>NW_015505279.1:319885-324611 GCF_001515645.1 Sinocyclocheilus grahami | reverse complement strand
TTTTGCTAATAAACGTTCTACGTTTCTTATTTATTTGGTTATATATTGTACATGTTTACTTATTTCCAGTTTTGTATACCTATTTACACTTTATGTAAGTTATTTGTTATTTTATAACAAATTAGGCATAGCCTGCCCTATAGCATGGTGTCTTTTTTTTTGTTGTTAATAAAAGTTCTATGTTTTACAAAATCAATGTTCTAAAGCAGCGGTTCTTAATATCGTTCCTCGCGTCCCCCTGCTCTGCATCTCTCTCTCTCATTCAGATCATCAGCTCAGCTCTCTTCCATTTATACACTGATTTTCACATAGCTATGAGAATCGTTAAACATGGATACGCGTGCAGTTGCCATACTATATTAAAGCTTTAATCAGGATAAAACTGTATATTAAAAGCTAACATAAGCAGTACCACAAAATACCGGTATTACCGGTGTTGTCACACGTCGATTAACCGGTGGGAAAATTTCCTCACCGTCACAACCCTAGTCCGCGTAAAAATTTATTCATATACGAATCGTGATTCTGTCTTCTAAAGATTCTAATGGATTCACAAGTTTCAAAATCAATGTTCTAAAGCAGCGGTTCTTAATATCGTTCCTCGCGTTCTCCTGCTCTGAATCTCTCTCTCTCATTCAGATCATCAGCTCAGCTCTCTTCCATTTATACACTGATTTTCACATAGCTATGAGAAGCGTTAAACATGGACGCGCGTGCAGTTGCCATACTATATTAAAGCTTTAATCAGGATAAAACTGTATATTAAAAGCTAACATAAGCAGTACCACAAAAAACGGCGTATTTAAAAGTATGAGACAACAACAGACAAACATATCATTAAAAGCCGTGCTTGCACAGGTTCTTCACAATCTTCTTTACTAATATCCTCCGCGTCTCAATCGGGCTCGAACTGATAAGCGATATTAAGGACGCCGTTGTTTACAATACAACCGGAGCACATTCTGTCTTCTAAAGATTCTAATGGATTCACAAGTTTCAAAATCAATGTTCTAAAGCAGCGGTTCTTAATATCGTTCCTCGCGTTCTCCTGCTCTGAATCTCTCTCTCTCATTCAGATCATCAGCTCAGCTCTCTTCCATTTATACACTGATTTTCACATAGCTATGAGAAGCGTTAAACATGGACGCGCGTGCAGTTGCCATACTATATTAAAGCTTTAATCAGGATAAAACTGTGTATTAAAAGCTAACATAAGCAGTACCATCCACAAAAAACAGCGTATTTAAAAGTATGAGACAACAACAGACAAACATATCATTAAAAGCCGTGCTTGCACAGGTTCTTCACAATCTTCTTCACTAATATCCTCCGCGTCTCAATCGGGCTCAAACTGATAAGCGATATTAAGGACGCCGTTGTTTACAATACAACCGGAGCACATGCCGCTGAGGTGAGGGGCGGGACATTTAAACGCGCACTAGAGGCGGTTTAGCCAATCACGAGCTCAAACTGATAAGCGATATTAACGACGCCTTTGTTTACAATACAACCGGAGCACATGCCGCTGAGGAGAGGGGCGGGACGTTTAGACACGCACTAGAGACGGTTTAGCCAATCACAACATACTGGGCTAGCTAACCAATCAGAGCCCATCGCCTATTTCTGAGGGTGGGGCTTCATAAAAGAAGGAAATGATCAGCGCATTTATCAGAGAAGGGACAGAGCGGTGAAGAATAAAGGTAAATTATGTGAAAAATTATGATTTTTTTTTTAAACGAAGCATGAACACACGTTAGACTGCACCCATAAACACTTATTTGGTCATAACACTTACTTACACGCTTATTTCTTCTCGATACATGAGTAAAATTGGTTTAGCATTTTGTCTTTTGCTTGATTTGTTTGCTTGTTTGTTCATTTGCATTAATATTTTCCTTCACTTCAGCTATGATAAAGAGACAAATAGGAAAAACAGCGTATTTAAAAGTATGAGACAACAACAGACAAACATATCATTAAAAGCCGTGCTTGCACAGGTTCTTCACAATCTTCTTTACTAATATCCTCCGCGTCTCAATCGGGCTCGAACTGATAAGCGATATTAAGGACGCCGTTGTTTACAATACAACCGGAGCACATGCCGCTGAGGTGAGGGGCGGGACATTTAAACGCGCACTAGAGGCGGTTTAGCCAATCACAACACACTGGGCTAGCTAACCAATCAGAGCCCATCACGTATTTCTGAGGGAGGGGCTTCATAAAAGCAGGAAATGATCAGTGCATTTATCAGAGAAGGGACAGAGCGGTGAAGAATAAAGGTAAATTATATGAAAAATTATGATTTTTTTTAAAAAACGAAGCATGAACACACGTTAGACTGCACCCATAAACACTTATTTGGTCATAACACTTACTTACACGCTTATTTCTTCTCGATACATGAGTAAAATTGGTTTAGCATTTTGTCTTTTGCTTGACGTTGTGTATTCATGTTGACTTTAATTGATAAAAAATTTACATAAAACAACAGCAAGAATTTTCTCTTCAACTGGTGTGTGAAACAAAACAAAAGGCTCAAACAAAACCGACTGATGGCCGAGCACTTGTAAAAGTAAAGGCACATGGATCACAAGCAACTGAAACTAAATCATAAATTCATAAAGTAAATGAGTGACGAAAACGAAACACCGAATGAGGCGTAAAAAGGAGAAAATGATGGCAAACTAAGAGAGAAGCAGAATAAGTCACGTTTAGAAGTTACTTACACTATCGGTCTACAAGAGGATGGGACCTGGGTTATAACAGAGCTAGATGTTGGAGATGGAAGAGCTTGCTGAATAACAACACCAGCCTCATTGCTGGCCAGTAGTACATTGGGGACTTGGAGGGAGGCAGGACGGACTATAGTGGATGGAGGCAGAGAGGTCGGCTGCAAAGAAACCTCCTGAAAACACCACACGAGAGCCAAGCTGCATCAAGCGCTCACACAAAACTACACTGTCCATTACTGATCTCATACTGTTTCTGATTGTGTTAGTAGCCACAGGGAGCACATACATTGTTCACCTATGAATTAAGAGACTGCGATTTGTTGTGCCTTACAGTTGATGGATGACAGCATCTTCAAAATAATTACTTTATTGCAATCAAATGTTTGAGAGTAGGTAAGACTTTTTAATGTTTTTTTTAATGTTTTTACATTTTTTAAAGTGCTTTCCAAGGCTGCATTTACTTGATATTTATTTGCATTTTATTTAAAAAAAAAAGTAATATTATTACAATTTAAAATAATTGTTTTATTTTTTGTTTTATTTTTATATTTAATTTATTCCTGTGATGGTAAAGCTGAATTTTCAGCATCATTACTCCAGTCTTCAGTGTCACATGATCCTTCAGAAATCATAATAATATGCTGATTTGCTGCTCAAGAAACATCTCCTACTATTTACAATGTTGAAAACAGCTGTGCTGCTTAATATTTTTTGTGGAAACTGTGATACGCTTTTTCAGGATTCTTTGATGAATAGAAAGTTCAAAAGAACAGTGTTTATTTGTGTTACAATTTTAACAATTTATTGATCAAAACTTAAGTTTATTTATCAATTTTATTTATTTAAAAAAAGAAACTTACTGACCCCAAACATTTGAACAGTAGAGTAACTACTGTGATTAAGAAATATGAATATTTTCAGCATTTTGGGAGTTCACATTAGAGACGTTGAGTAAACAAATCATGCTTCTATCGATCATAAAGTGCTCAAAGTGAACGTTTATCCATTAGAGCTGTTACAGCTTCAATCTTAAAGTCAGAATCAGCATATTTGCTGACTTATGAGAGAAGTCTCATCTGTCTCCCACAATCTGGCAGACAGAGAGATTTCTTCATAGAGCTACAAAAAACAATGTTTACCACTGATTTTGTTTTTTTGTATCTCTATGAAGAAATGTATTTTCATCTGAAACTCAGTAGCTAAACCAAGCATCAAACACCTTTCATGTGTTGAATGAGGGGAGAAGGCAGCCTCATGAATCTGGACTGCTAACGCAAAGGTTATACGGTCAATCCAGGTAGGGAAGACCCAGCAACCAAGAGTTATTGGCAACACAATTCTGCACAATATGAGCCTAGGATCCTCCAGGGTGCAATTTCCCTAAAATGATTCTAGTTACTCTTGCATGAAAAATCCCTACTTCCAGCACTAAGTAACTATCACACACAGAGGACCGGAAATAAGTCCTACCCATAACTGCAAGTGTTTATGTAGCTCGGCAGAGCCCTGTGTCTCACCTTGTCGTCAGTGGTGGTTGACTCAGGGTGGGGAAGTGGACTGTCTCGGTGGGACTCAATGGGTGTGTGCTCCTCTATTTTGTTTCGAACAACAGGAGTCGCAAGCGGAGACAAGTCCAGAGGCAACTGCAATAAACATACATACATCAATGTTTGATTACGCATTTATATCACAAAATCAGCAAGGGTGAAATGTGATTATCCATCAAGATTTAAATAGATTGTTAATTGTTATGTTAGTTTCAGATTTACAGTTTTATTTTGCTACAGAATTTACTAAATTGCTAATACATTTCACAAATAATTAAGACCGAAACAGCAAGGAACGCATTGAATTAAAGCTGAAATTTTGAAAAAGAAAGACTGAAATAGTATTTTCTTGTACAACGTACCCCAAAAATCTCTGATGTATTTACAATTTAGAAAAATAATTTTACATGGGTACAAATGATGCATCATGCACAATAAGACCATATA
>NW_015505279.1:309174-318056 GCF_001515645.1 Sinocyclocheilus grahami | reverse complement strand
ATATATTTTTTTTTTTTGTAACAATCCTAATAGGGTCTATTTTGATTTGATTTTATCTTTGAGGCCTTTTATGTTACAGTGCCTATGAAACTTTCACCTAAGCTTCCATTCAAAGGTTCGGGGTCAGTAAAACCCCTTTTATTGAGCAAGGACTCATTCATTTGCTTAAAAGTGACAATAATGTCACAAAATATTAAGCAGCACAACAATTTTTTTTCAATGCTAATAACAAGAACTAATAGTTGAGCAGCAGATCAGCATATTAGAATGATTTCTGAAGGATCACGTGACTCTAAAGACTGGAGTAATTATGCTGAAAATTCAGCTTTTCGTCACAGGAATATATTATATTTCAAAATATAAAGTTATTTTAAACTGCAATAATATCTCACAGTATTACGTTTTTTACTGAATTTTTCTTGGCGAGCAGAAGAGACGTCTCTCAAAACATTTTTAAAAATCTTACCAACCCCAAACCTTTAAATGACAGTTTATTTGCAAAATGATAACACAGCTGAACTATAAACTCCAGAACGAATTGACATCTTTACCTTTTTAATGTCATCCTCCGTGGCCTTTTTAAAGTCATGCTCAAATGGGCTGGTGAGCTCGTTAAACAGCCCGACCTCCTCGCAGTTCTTCAGGAAGCGGGTCGGTGTCGGCGTCTGGTCTGCAACAGTAGCCCATAAAGCCATAAACCCATGAACAATAAGAGTTCATGCTCATTCGCTTTTATTAAGAACCGCTGACTTTTCAGACTCACCAGCGATGATGGCACTGTCATTGCGTGCTGGACCAAATCTCAGGGTCATCTCATGCTTGTGTTTATGCACCGCCAGGTGGTCTTCATTTGTGAATCGCTGTTGCAGACAGACAGTCATTATGGAGATGCATGAACCATACATAGCCATATGAAAGTGTAAATGGACAAAAAGCAAGCAGGTCATATTTTTTAAATCTCTGTTAGTGCTTTAAGTGTGTAGCAGTGATCACATGCCTGTCCGCAGCCAGGAGCGGTGCAGAGGAACGGTTTATCATCACTCATATTCACAGCTTCAGTCCGCCACCTGGCAACATGAAAAAAGTCAAACTTGCAATCTGTCATTAATCAACAACATAACGACTCAAGACCACAACTAAGAACACAAGTACAGGATTTAAATATCAGTCAGCATTATTCAATATCTATAACCATGTGCAATAATGGCTATTATTCTGCACTACTAAAAGCTGAATGATTTGGGTTGTGTCTGATGAAGTTATCAAAGCAGGTTTGACAGGACATAGATAAGGGTTTTATAACAGGGATTATGCAACACTATCTGTATAACATAAATTTGCACGCTTGGCATTGGCCTCTATGTGTTTATGAAACCAGTCAATAGCTCACATACAGTAATGAAATGTGCTGTAACGATCAGGCTGATGCGCACTGATAGTAGCAGCACAACCTATTGTCACCTTAAGCTTTAAATCCCTCTAAATAACACTTATATACGTTAGAGCTCAACAAAAAGCGCGTGTGTCTTTAACCACAAACCTGCATGTCTTTAATGTATTTCCAGCGACAACTGGACTGTATCAACACTAAACGGATTGTTTACATCAGTCTCAGCAGGCTAATCAATGCTTAGCCTCATCTCTCATTCATTTCAATGGGACCTCAGCTAGCTGTTAGCACGCGTCGCCATATTAATAACAAAGAAACACCGACAAGCTCTGAATGCGTCATGAAACTGCATTTCACCGTGTTACATATTCAGACGATTCTCCTAGTCACCCGAAAGCTCGTTTTAAAGGGCGTGTTTGCTTATAATGACAGCGCACTGATGCGCTCACTCACCCGCAGGCTGAACCCTGAAGAGCCAAAGCCCACTTATACCACCTCTCGCGAGAGTTGGAAGCTCCGCTGAATCCTTAAGAGCCGAAAATCTCGCGAGAATTAGGCACTCCGCTTGACCCAGAGCCAAGCCCTTTAAACTCTAATCTCGCGATAAATGAACGCTCTGCTGACCCCTACAGAGTGAAAGCACACTGACATCTCGCGAGTGAGGAGCTCTGCTTTGGTTTTCAAAATTGAAACTTGGTTTATATCAGATTGAACGCATGGCTTTTTAATCTAATGCATGATGCTTGTGCATAAGCAAAACATGTTTCACTGTAATTCTCTTCACAAGCTTAAGAAACATCTTTAGCGTATTTTGTTACACGTTGGTAAACCATGAAAACGGTGTAAAGTAATATTGTGCGAACTAAAATAAATACACAACACAAAAATATGGTAAACTGTGATCTAAATTTATTTAATGCAATTTACAAAAGCAATAGAGGTTTTAATTTGCTTTCAACCAACTGCTATAAATTTACAGTCATACTATTGACCAGCAGTTTAACCCCTGAATGGGCGCTTACAGTCTACAGACACACAACATCCCTATTCTGATGTACAGAAAGTGCTCTCTTTATTTCCACGGTGAGCTTCAGCAGCACCGATGGAGCGGTTGTCGTCCTCATTCAATGAGCATGAACAGGAGTGGGCGATTTAAATAGTTAAACCATTTTTAATGGTTACATGATTTTGTTTTCAAATATTGGACTTTAGATTCATACATTTTTCTTTTACAGAGACCAGCAGCAGACATTTTGGTAGCAACAGCAAAAACATGTAGTTGCAGCTGTACTAAATGCGTTCACGCAACTAGCAGATTTTTACATGGCGAAAAGGATCAAGAAAGCAACCATCAAACAGAAGAGCCCCATGGCTTCAGACAGAGCAAAGCCCAGGATTGCGTAAGAGAAGAGCTGCTGCTTTAGAGATGGGTTCCTGCAAAATAACAAAAAACATCTTACTAAATCTTGCATTCATGGAGACATTTGCAAACATCTTGACAGTGTAAGATACAAAAATACTTTAATATCTTTGAAATGTATATGTTTTTGCATAAACCGACTAGCCAGAGGTGAAACGGACAGCAACTGCTATACAATACCGTTCAAAAGTTCGGGGTTAGTACTTTTTTTATTCAGCTAGGATGCATTAGGTAACAGCAGATACTTTTACACTGCTACAGAAAATTTGTATTTCAAATAACTGCTGTTCTTTTTAACTTTCTATACATAAAAGTATATATAAAATATGAAGCAGCTGTTTTCAACATGTGCTTTAAAGGTTTCCGTCACACGCTTGAGGAATTCGGCCAATCACAGCACACCTCGCTCTTCAGACCGATGAGCTTTGTAAAAATCGACGTGTTTCAGAAAGGCGGGGCATAGAGGAGAAAAAATAATGTTTTTTGAACCTTAAACCGCATAAATATTACAAAATAATGTACACAAAATAAATGTTCTTTTTAGCAGCATCATATGACCCCTTTAAATGCTTCTTGAGCAGCAAATCAGCATATTAGAATGATTTGTGAAGGATCATGTGACACTGAAGACTGGAGTAATGATGCTGAAAATACAGCTTTGATCACAGGAATAAATGACATTTTACGATATATTCAAATAGAAAACAGTTATGTAAATGAAAACAATATTTCACAACATTTCTATTTTTACTGTATTTTTGATCAAATAAATGGAGTCTTAGTGAATATAAGAGACTTCTCTCAAAAAAATAAAAAAACACTACTAAATGTTTAATGGTAGTGTATAATGTAACAGATCACGTAATATATAATGATGTGAAATTAATATAAAACATTATATAATATGAAATTTGGCTGTCTCTTACCTGGCATATCCGATGATAAGGCTACCGAACACGGTTCCGATTCCAGCACCGGATCCAGCCACTCCCACGGTAGCAGCTCCCGCTCCAATGAACTTCGCAGCGGTGTCAATGTCGCGGCTCACAGCGCTGGTCCGGAAGCTCCTGAGGGCCACCTGAGTGAGGGCCACCGGAGGCAGGACAGCAGCACTGACCTACAACAGGAAGAGAGGACTAACTTAACCTCTACACGACACCTACTGTTCACCTACCAGCTCAAACATTTCCGATCAGGGGAGCTAATTACCAGTACAACGAGGAGTAGGAAAGTATTGCAATTATTTTAAATACCTTAAACGGACAGTTCACACAAAAATGAAAGTTCTGTCATCATGCCATTAAAAAAAAACAACAACTTTAAACTGGTTAATCTTTGAAACAAATATTTTTAATGAAACCTGAGAAGTATCTGTCCCACCAGTGAAAGTCTAGATAATTCAAAAAGGTCATAAAAGCATTGTAAAGTTAATTTATATTAATAGTGCCGTTTCATCTAAGTCTTATGAAGAGATATACTCACTTTATATGATGAACAGGTTTGATTTAGTCTTAACCAAAGTCTTAGAACAACATGAGGGTGGACAAATGACGACGGTTTTCATTGTTAAGTGAACTCTAACATGCTTGCCTGGGATCAGACAAACTATTTTAAAGAATCAAGTAGATCAAGTTACAGTAGGCCTGTCGCAATAATCAATATATCGACTTATCGCGCAATATATGTACATGACCTCAATCATTTTTGGTGACTCAATATATCGCCCATTATATTTACTTAAAAATGTATGTCACCATGTTTTGTACATTCCACTTGCGCCTGTGTCTTTTGCAGCTTCTTGTACACAACGTGGTGTAGTCATGAGGTGCTAGTTCACATTTAAAAAAATGCTTCTACAAAGTTTCATCTGCAGATATGGCCTTGTTTAGGGATCTGTGCCTTTGTGCATACGGACATCTGTCTTGCTTTCAGCAATAGTGTGCACCCTTCACTTTCAGCAATAGTGTACACCCTTCACTTTCAGCAATAGTGTGCACCCTTCACTTTCAGCAATAGTGTGCACCCTTCACTTACAGCAATAGTGTGCACCCTTCACAAGAAGGTCCGGGAAAAAACTGCAGATGGAAAAATCTAAATTTTTCAAGTTCTTTGTGTATTTTTCTTTTTTTCTACTTTGCACTTTTTGTTTATTTACTATTTATTCAGGTCTCTAATATGTTGATGCTTAATTTCCATGATCTAAATATTCTTAAATTAAAAGTTTGTCGTCATTTGGAAGTGTGTAGGCCTTCTTGCATTATTATTCAGTGGCATAAAATGGTCTTTAAAATGACAATTATATCGCTTATCGCAATTATTTCTGGGGCAATATATTGCACAACAAAAAGTTGTTATCGTGACAGGCCTAAGTTACAGTTGATCTTTTGTCTTATACGTACGATACCTTGTACGTTAACATCATCTACAAGGCATGACCTTCAAAGGATTAGTTCACTTTCAGAATAAAAATGTCCTGATAATTTACTCCCCTTCATGTCATCCAAGATGTTCGTGTCTTTCTTCATTCGCAAAGAAATTAATGTTTGAGGAAAACATTCCAGGATTTTTCTCCATATAATGGACTTCAATGGGGATCAATGGGTTGAAGGTCCAAACTGCAGTTTCAGTGCGGCTTCAAAGGGCTCTACACGATCCCAGCTGAGGAATAAGTCACTTTCTTAAAAAAAAAATAAACATTTATTAAAGCAATAAGCCCCAAGAAGCCATGGTTTACTGTGAATTTATAACAGCTAAGGGGCGTTGTTAGGCACGACATGAAGCTCTTATAAATTCACTGTAAACCACGACGGATCTTTTGTCTTATACGTACGATACCTTGTACGTTAACATCATCTACAAGGCATGACCTTCAAAGGATTAGTTCACTTTCAGAATAAAAATGTCCTGATAATTTACTCCCCTTCATGTCATCCAAGATGTTCGTGTCTTTCTTCATTCGCAAAGAAATTAATGTTTGAGGAAAACATTCCAGGATTTTTCTCCATATAATGGACTTCAATGGGGATCAATGGGTTGAAGGTCCAAATTGCAGTTTCAGTGCGGCTTCAAAGGGCTCTACACGATCCCAGCTGAGGAATAAGTCACTTTCTTGGACTTCAATGGGGATCAATGGGTTGAAGGTCCAAATTGCAGTTTCAGTGCGGCTTCAAAGGGCTCTACACGATCCCAGCTGAGGAATAAGTCACTTTCTTAAAAAAAAATAAACATTTATTAAAGCAATAAGCCCCAAGAAGCCATGGTTTACTGTGAATTTATAACAGCTAAGGGGCGTTGTTAGGCACGACATGAAGCTCTTATAAATTCACTGTAAACCACGACGTCATGGGGCTTATTGCTTTTATAAAACGGTTATTCCACATACGTAGTAAGGTTTCACAAAATAAAACAGAGCAAATAAAGTGTAATGATATTAATAAAAACAGTATTCTTCCACCAAACAATGTAGTTCCTCAGAAACAGTTGTGGTTGCAACAAAGTGGTTGCTGATTAACACACAAACAAAGGCGTATGTTTGTAGAGTAATTTATAACAGCCTCGAACGGAAAATAGTGTGCACCCTTCACTTTCAGCAATAGTGTGCACCCTTCACTTTCAGCAATAGTGTGCACCCTTCACTTTCAGCAATAGTGTGCACCCTTCACTTTCAGCAATAGTGTGCACCCTTCACTTTCAGCAATAGTGTGCACCCTTCACTTACAGCAATAGTGTGCACCCTTCACTTACAGCAATAGTGTGCACCCTTCACTTACAGCAATAGTGTGCACCCTTCACTTACAGCAATAGTGTGCACCCTTCACTTACAGCAATAGTGTGCACCCTTCACTTACAGCAATAGTGTGCACCCTTCACTTACAGCAATAGTGTGCACCCTTCACAAGAAGGTCCGGGAAAAAACTGCAGATGGAAAAATCTAAATTTTTCAAGTTCTTTGTGTATTTTTCTTTTTTTCTACTTTGCACTTTTTGTTTATTTACTATTTATTCAGGTCTCTAATATTTTGATGCTTAATTTCCATGATCTAAATATTCTTAAATTAAAAGTTTGTCGTCATTTGGAAGTGTGTAGGCCTTCTTGCATTATTATTCAGTGGCATAAAATGGTCTTTAAAATGACAATTATATCGCTTATCGCAATTATTTCTGGGGCAATATATTGCACAACAAAAAGTTGTTATCGTGACAGGCCTAAGTTACAGTTGATCTTTTGTCTTATACGTACGATACCTTGTACGTTAACATCATCTACAAGGCATGACCTTCAAAGGATTAGTTCACTTTCAGAATAAAAATGTCCTGATAATTTACTCCCCTTCATGTCATCCAAGATGTTCGTGTCTTTCTTCATTCGCAAAGAAATTAATGTTTGAGGAAAACATTCCAGGATTTTTCTCCATATAATGGACTTCAATGGGGATCAATGGGTTGAAGGTCCAAACTGCAGTTTCAGTGCGGCTTCAAAGGGCTCTACACGATCCCAGCTGAGGAATAAGTCACTTTCTTAAAAAAAAAATAAACATTTATTAAAGCAATAAGCCCCAAGAAGCCATGGTTTACTGTGAATTTATAACAGCTAAGGGGCGTTGTTAGGCACGACATGAAGCTCTTATAAATTCACTGTAAACCACGACGTCACGGGGCTTATTGCTTTTATAAAACGGTTATTCCACATACGTAGTAAGGTTTCACAAAATAAAACAGAGCAAATAAAGTGTAATGATATTAATAAAAACAGTATTCTTCCACCAAACAATGTAGTTCCTCAGAAACAGTTGTGGTTGCAACAAAGTGGTTGCTGATTAACACACAAACAAAGGCGTATGTTTGTAGAGTAATATATAACAGCCTCGAACGGAATCAAGGACCGGAACGATCCGTTTTATAAATACTTTAACCACAATTGCATGTCTTGCACTAGCTCTGCAAAACAGTTGTGGTTGCAACAAAGTGGTTGCTGATTAACACACAAACAAAGGCGTATGTTTGTAGAGTAATTTATAACAGCCTCGAACGGAATCAAGGACCGGAACGATCCGTTTTATAAATACTTTAACCACAATTGCATGTCTTGCACTAGCTCTGCAAAGTGTCTGCAAATTCACGCATTACGTAATCCCGTTGGAAAGGTCAGGCGTGGTCAGCTCTCCGCCGGTGTACTGCGGTTCAGAAAGGTCGGGTAGGGTGAAAAACTCCATCTCATTTTCTCCTCCAACTTCAAAATCGTCCGACAACATTGTTTTAACTTTTTTTGTAAAGAGTATTTGACTTTCTTTTAGGGTTGTGACGGTGAGGAAATTTTCCCACCGGTTAATCGACGTGTGATAACACCGGTAATACCGGTATCACCACGGGGCGGGCGTTCCCTCTTTTCCTCGCTTTCCTTCGCTTTTAAATAGCTTGTAAAAGCAGCGTGCCCATTTTACTTTCATTTTCAAACAGCGGCAATTCGGCGTAAAGCAATTGTTCGTTTTTAGTTCGTTTGAATTTTCCCTCTTTTCCTTCGCTTTTAAATAGCTTGTAAAAGCAGCGTGCCCATTTTACTTTCATTTTCAAACAGCGGCAATTCGGCGTAAAGCAATTGTTCGTTTTTAGTTCGTTTGAATTTTCCCTCTTTTCCTTCGCTTTTAAATAGCTTGAAAGCGCCGTGCGCATTTTACTTTCACTTTCGAATTAGCGGCAGTTATGCGTCAATTGCTTGAATGCAACAACAAAATACAACGTCAAACTCACTTTAGGCTATATGTAAAACATAGAACCTTTATTAACAAAAAAAAATACACCATGCTATAGGGTAGGCTATGCCTAATTTGTTATAAAATAACAAATAACTTACATAAAGTTTAAATAGGCATACAAAACTGGAAATAACTAAACATGTATAATATATAACCAAATAAATAAGAAATGTAGAACGTTTATTAGCAAACCGAGTAAGAAAGCTTGGAGGCACGGCATATACACCTTGATGCCAAATAAATGACACAAAGTTTAAATAAAGTAAAAATCAGCAAACAATGTGGAACCAATTAAATAAGAAACTAATGTTTAAAAAAAA
>NW_015505279.1:270814-308884 GCF_001515645.1 Sinocyclocheilus grahami | reverse complement strand
TCGTCTGTCTCACCTCGCCCATCTCGTCTGTCTCACCTCGCTCGTCTCGTCTGTCTCACCTCACCCGTCTCGTCTGTCTCACCTCACTCGTCTCATCTGTCTCACCTCACTCTTCTTGTTTGTCAGCTGGACTCACTCTCCTCACTGGAGAAATGAAATCTGATCTGTGATGTGACTCGTTCGGCACGCTGCATTGAGCAGCCGCGTTCAGTTTTTAATTGTAGTGTCTGTTCTTTTACTGAACCAAATTATTTTTATTACTATAAAAATTCAAAACGATGGTGGGGGTCGGTGCCGCGGTGGGCAAGTGACGTAACCGATGTTGCGGCTTAACACCGGTATCACCGTCAGCACCGTCTATCACGGCAAGCCTTTCTTCGCACGTCTGCTTTGTAAACACTGGGTCGGTACTTCCACCAACGTCACGCGACACCTTTCCATCATGATTACGTAATGTGCGAAGCCAAGCTAGTGCAAGATGAGCATTTGTGGTTAAAATGAATATAATTTTTTTCTTTTTAATGGCCTATTGTTTCACTAGATAAGACCCTTATTCCTCGGCTGGGATCGTGTAGAGCCCTTTGAAGCCGCACTGAAACTGCAGTTTGAACCTTCAACCCGTTGATCCCCATTGAAGTTCATTATATGGAGAAAAATCCTGGAATGTCTTCGTCATTCTTTTGGACTGAAGAACGAATGACATGAACATCTTGAAGAAAAGGGGGAGAGTAAATTACCAGGACATTTTAATTCTGGAAGTGAACTAATGCTTTAAGCGTCTCAACAAATGCAAAGAGATATTCTGCAGGTGTGACCGTCACCTCCGGTTTGACCTCTGGTCTGGAAAGTACGGCAGCAGAAACTGGCCGGTACAGGGACCTGGATGCCGCACGCACCTAAAACACACACAGATACACTGTGTTACTGGATTACAGCATAACAGCCTAGACAGCCGTCAAAGAGGGCGGTGAATCTGAACAGTGAACAGCAGCCGGCAGTCTTCTGAAAGGCACGAGTTCTGGAAAAAGTAGCGTGTGCATATTGTGCAGAAGTTACGGCTCAAGGTCCGCCACAGGACAGATGCATGCAACGCTGATTTACGACCACATTTCTATAAAGGGAGTATTAGGCTAAAAAGTCTTCAGCTGCATAATGGTGTTAACCAACATGGCTGACAACTGCATACTACACAGATGCCAATACAAACAAGCTGCCTGTTAAACTGGGCTGGTGACTTAAATGTGGCAGGTTCAGACCCATCCAGTGTGCCCTGGATAAAGACTCCAGGTTACTCCACTCAAACTAAAGCCAATCTATTAGAGGCGGCAGACACACAGCAGGACAGGAAGTGGTTGCCCTTCTTCTACAGAAGCACCAGCCTGGGCTCAACCACCAGCACTAACACTAACACTAGCACTGTTGACCAGCACAGCGCTCGCGAACTCATAACTTCGAGAGTGAAGCAAAAGGTCAAAGGTCAAGTGTAACCGCCCGCTCAAAGGCGTCTAGAAATGAATGAATTACTGTCGCCGAGTGCAGCCTGCAGGCCGCGGTCAAGCACGACAGCGCTTCACTCACCAGGGCGGCTGTGGAGGAGAACTGCGCGCAGGCGAGCAGCATGCTGAGAGGTGAGTGACTGCGAGGCTTCTGCCAAGACAAAATATAAGGTCAGACAAGATCGAGAAGAAGAGCTTCGCAAATACGGCTGTCGTACGCAGCGGATACGTGTCCTAATACTATCCCGATCAGCCCCGCGGCTGTGACTCGCTGCAGACGGAGGATGGATGTATTTGCTGTGAACGCTACCCGAGGCAGAGGTCGAGCCGCCGGCTGTTCTGCGGCTGCGCACAACTGACTCTTGAGCCTGTGACTGTACTACTTCAACTTTTTTGAGCAGAGTTTTGTTGCACAACTGACTCTGCGCAAGGCCCCGGATATTGGCGTGACGCCGACGCGAGGTCGCTGCTTTCGAGCTTTATTGGAAAGCGCTCAGAGACAACTCACAAGGCCACAGAAATCCCAAATAGTTGGGACTTGATCATAAACACGCCAGCACTATATTAATGTATTAGCTATAATTGCATTTTTGTATAAAGAGCGACAGCAGCCTTAGACCTTTTCAGATTTTAAGATGAAAGATTTCTTTGTTCGTTTATTTATTTATTTATTTATTTACCTACTTTTAAAAACTTATATAGATTGATTTATTAATTATTGTTGGGATTGAAATACATAACACAAAACAAATAAAATCACAAGTGGGCACGCCAAAAAAAAAAACTTTTTAACTCGAGTATTGTTTCGGAAGAATCATCCAAAAATGGGCTGTTTTGGCCCAGCGGTTGGGCTGTTTTGACCCAGCAATTGGCCTGTTTTGACAGCGGTTGGGCTGTTTTGACCCAGCGGTTGGGCTGTTTTGGCCCAGCGGTTGGGCTGTTTTGGCCCAGCGGTTGGGCTGTTTTGGCCCAGCGGTTGGGCTGTTTTGGCCCAGCGGTTGGGCTGTTTTGGCCCAGCGGTTGGGCTGTTTTGGCCCAGCGGTTGGGCTGTTTTGGCCCAGCGGTTGGGCTGTTTTGGCCCAGCGGTTGGGCTGTTTTGGCCCAGCGGTTGGGCTGTTTTGGCCCAGCGGTTGGGCTGTTTTGGCCCAGCGGTTGGGCTGTTTTGGCCCAGCGGTTGGGCTGTTTTGGCCCAGCGGTTGGGCTGTTTTGGCCCAGCGGTTGGGCTGTTTTGGCCCAGCGGTTGGGCTGTTTTGGCCCAGCGGTTGGGCTGTTTTGGCCCAGCGGTTGGGCTGTTTTGGCCCAGCGGTTGGGCTGTTTTGGCCCAGCGGTTGGGCTGTTTTGGCCCAGCGGTTGGGCTGTTTTGGCCCAGCGGTTGGGCTGTTTTGGCCCAGCGGTTGGGCTGTTTTGGCCCAGCGGTTGGGCTGTTTTGACCCAGCAATTGGCCTGTTTTGACAGCGGTTGGGCTGTTTTGCCCCAGCGGTTGGACTGTTTTGACCCAGCGGTTGGGCTGTTTTGACCCAGCGGTTGGGTTAAATGTTAAATGTTTAACCCAACCTTCTGGGTAGTAACACAACCACTGGGTCAAAACAACCCAATTGCTGGGTTTGTCCCTATTTTACCCAGCACTGGGTTGTATTTAACCCAGCATTTTTTAGAGTGTATGATTTACCAAAGCATGGTTTTCTTATCTGATGCATAGGCTTCCATGCTTTAAGTAATACTGGCTTAATTTCATTTAATTCAACATTAAATATATAGAAAATGCAAACATAATATAAACCATTCTAGATTTATTTAGATGATATATCTCAGCTCAGCGAACAAAAAAAAATATTTTTTTTAAATTGTATTCAGATTGCAGTATACATTACATGATACATTGAGATCTCACATAGCTTCCCAGAGGTTTCTCAGATGCTGTCCAAGAGCGTCTGCCTCAAACCAAACAGTTTCACATGCACCATGTGTCTGCTTGAGGGTGATGAATGGGCTGTGTGGAGGTTCAGCTGAGAGACTCTCAATCACACGGGCCATGGACAGCTGACGCTCGCTGAGGATCCACAACACACCAAGATTAAAAAGAAATAAATAGCAGCTAATGGTAACTATTTACTGTTAGTTCATGTAAACTCAAATCCATGAAACAACATGCAGATATAACTTTTTTAAAAATAATGTAGTAAATGTTGACATTCATATTAATTTATAATTAATAATAATAATAATAATAATAATATAAATAAAAATAATTAATTTTAAAGTTCTACCTGTTTAATTTACTATATGTTTTAGGGTTAAAGCGCCAAAAAAAAAAATATATATAAATTTCTAAATTAAGATGGTAATTTTCTTAGTAACAGAGCAATAGCTTGACAGACAATTTAATATCTCATGTTCAAAACATACTAGCAAATGACAGAGCATTAAAATCTCTTTGATGGCACTATTTTATTTATTGTTGTTGTGTAGAATGGGATGGTTGTCTCGTTCCCCGTGTCCCCTTTCCAGCAGAGGGGGTCAGTGAGCCTAACATGCGTCCTGCACCGCGCTGCTCCCTAGTGAACAAACATACTGGACCACCATATACTCACACTATTTCTGTAGCGCACAGTATGTATACTATAAGTATGTTAGTTTTCTGTATCTGTAGAATAGCAGGATGACAGACATTCACCAGAATGAGCAGTAAACAACAGAGTACACTGAACGCCATAATGTATCCCATAAGCAATGCTCTCAACCTGACCTTACATTTCTCGTTTGCCCTCTGGGGCAATGCCCTTTCAAAAGGTACTAATATGTATTTTTAAGGTACTAAAATGTACCATTTATGGGTAAATGAGATGTACCTTTTAGCTTTTGTACCCAGTGACAGCTTCACACCTTTTTTTCTAAGATTGTTGACTCAATAGTTCGTCAAACTGCCAAGGGTTACGATATTTCTTATTAGACTAGATAAAAACCGGTTACACTTTATTTTAAGGTGTCCTTGTTACAGTGTAATTATACATATTATAAGTACTGAGTAATATTAATTAACTACATGTACTTACTATATGGTTAAGGTTTGGCTTATCGTCACTTGCATGTAATTATGCATAATTAATTGTTATTATAATAGTAAGTACATGTAGCATGTGTAACAAGGACATCTTAAAATAAAGTGTTACCTAAAAACCAAATGCAAAATAACTGCTTTTGTTTCGGTGATAAATAAACAGGAACAATAACTAGACATAATTAAATAAAAAATTATTGTAATATTACATCACGACAATATATACTTCTTTTAATATTTATATGATACAATATATATATATATATATATAATTACAAAATTTGAAACAATTTAAACATTAAAAATTGTAATATGCACATGAATACATAAGCATGAATGGGACAATGGGCGAAATAACATTTTTTTTATTTTTATATATATATATATATATATATATATATTATAATATACCATTTTTTAAACATAGAAATTGGATTTCATGTGTGTGCCTTCTACACTTAATTTTCATTATTTCATGTACTTCATCTTTTAAAATATATTTGTTTTTCACATAAACTTTTTAAACAAGGAATACAGCCCAAATGAGCAGAAAAGTGCTTTTATGAGGAAGCCTATAAGACTGATTATTCACCAGGGAGCAATATCTGGATGTTTAATTGTCAGGCTTGCAGTTAGTCTCTCTCTTTCAATGTCAGTTTGTTCACGTTTATCCTCTGTTTACCCTCTTGATCACTTTCTCCAGTCTATATTCCAGTTCGTTATGGTCCTCTCAGCACTCCTCCACCTCATTCTCATGCTCGACTGTCTGTTTTTTTTTTCTTTACTACACATCCCTTCCCCCTTCAGTGAGTTGAACATCTTGAGAGGGTGTATTTGCATGCGGCCCTCATCAGACAGCACACACTCACACACACACGGGTGGCTGATAAAAGGCATTGACCCCCTTAACCTTTATGAATTACAATTTGTGCCAGCAGCACATCCTGTCAGAGGAGTGGGCACCTATGGAGCTGGGTGTTTGTGTGTGCGTGTTGTGCAGTTGTTAGAGAGGAAAAAGCCTCGTGCAGGTTCTGGTCAACACCTTTGACAAGCTGTGAGAGGCGTTCAGCACGCTGACAGCACTGGGAACAGAGCGAAACACACACACACACACACGCACTAATGTGTGTGCTACATCAATACATAAAGACAGCCCCTGCACATGCAGATAGGCCTACATGCTCCTGCATCACACACACATTTAGGAAAAGATTTCATGGGAGGGATTTTTAACACGGGAACCGATACACATCAACCTCTTGATTGATGCTGTATGCCACTGTACCATTACAGGACATCCATATTTTAAAATATGTTTTGTTTTATTTATTAAATGTATTAGAATTATATATTTTGATGCATAAGTATTGTAATACATTTTAAATATTTACTATATATGTATATGTCACATAACTGTGTCGATAAACTCCCACGAAGATGACGATAAGCAGTCTTTAATAAATCAAGCAAGAGAAGGCAGGAGACACACATAACATTGACGATACCCGACAAACTCAAACTGATCAGACAGGAACTTAAATACACGGAGCAAATAGGATAATTAACAAGACACACCTGAACATAATGAAGAACTCAAATCAGAAACCATGGCAACTAACTAGACAGAGAAAACGGTGCAAACAAAGTCCAAACAATGTGATGTTGTGACAATATAAAATAGAAAACAGAAATATTTTGTTACAATACAAAAGTGTTTGTCACTTTTAAAATTGTCACATATAAAATTGTCACTGTTGATCAATTTAATTCAGCCTTACTGAATAAAAATATTAATTCCTTTAAAAAAAAAATCTTAATGACCCCCTTTAAGCAATTGAAAATATTGTTCATTATATGTGTATATTGATATATAATGTATGTGACATGATGACATCAAAAACAGTTTTCTTTTAGTGGTAAGGTTTGGGTTATGGTTAATTATGGTTAGTCATTATAATGTCTGCCGGTTTTTTACTGTAAATTTTACAGATTTTTTTTTACAGCGTAGTTACACTGTCTTTTATGTCATACTGTATGATATGCACGCTACCGTTCAAATGTTTGGGGTTTTATATTTTTGAAAGAGGTCTCATATGCATACCAAGGTAGCATTTATTAATCAAAATGCAATTTTAAATAAAATAACGGTTTTCTATTTTAATATATTGTGAAATGTAATTTATTACTGTGATGTCAACGCTTTCAGCATCATTACTCCAGTCTTCAGAGTCACATGATCTTCAGAAACCGTTCTAATATTTTTGAGGAAACTGTGATACTTTTTTGTACAATAGCTTATGCACAACATTTTTTTTTTTTGTAATCTTTACTGTCAATTTAAACAATTGAATGCTTCATTGCTGAATAAAAGCATTATTTTCTTTCATAAAATAACATTTAAAAAAAACTTTAAATAGAGTATGTTAGATAAGACTTCGGTCATGGCTGAAAGTGTTGAAAGGGCGTTTTAAGTCATCAGTTTTGACATGATGCAAAACCCAAGAAAACCATTGATAAGCCATTGACATAAACATTTGCAAGGATTTTCCTGGAAATAAAAAAAATGCAAAAAAAAAAAAAAACATATTTTGGAACAACACTGCCAGAAACAAACTAAGTTAAAACCTGAAAAGTCATATCAGTTTACTTCAATCTTGGTAGCACTTCCAAACAGCTCTTTTCTATGGGCAATAGACATGTATGTACAGCTTGAAAATTTCAATTTGTTTTTGTCAAGATTACGTGTATGTTTCATAAATGATGCTTCATTTGTTGTTGTTACCGACCCCAAACTTTTGAACTGTATTGTCGTTATCTTGTCAGCTTTTTCACCTACAAATATATATATATATATATATATGTGTGTGTGTGTGTGTGTGTGTGTGTGTGTGTAGCTGGGCCCAGTTAATAATGCCCAGTAGTGTTCTAGAAAAAAGGTTATTGGCTCTTTCCACTGAAAGGCGGGATTCCTAGAGGCTTCCATTCCTGAAGCTGCCAGATCTGTTCACGACCTGCACCTGGCTTTAGTTTTCTTTCTTATAATCGGTGGCAATCACTATGGAAACATGTCCGATTTGGCCCCATTGGCCTCTTACATCACATCTGATTGCGTCTAGTTTTATGGCTCTGTCTATTTTGGCTGTGTTTAAACCCAACTCCCTTCACATTAATGCAAACAGAATGGAGATACGGGTGGTCCAGAAAACATCAGTTCAGCGTCACCTCTTTTTAATCTGTCAGACAGTCAGAACCTGCCGCGGCTGTGACCTCTCGTGACCCCTGAGCGTGAACACACTGGACCACACTTTGTTGTTGATGGCAGGAAGGCTCACCTGCGATCGGCCACCAGCCATGAAATCCCTGGTTCTGTGATCCACTAGCCGGTCTGAACACGCACACATGCACACGAGGTGTGCTCATACTAATTCCAAACAAATGTGGCTGTTCTGGAGTTTATCAAAGTCACTTTGCAGGCCTTTCATGAGCTCAGGTGAGTGCCCTATAAAGGCTTTTATTTCAAGCTTCAGGACAGATTTATGTAACAAGTAATTAGAAGCAAAGAAGGTCAGAAACCGTTGGGAGACCTACATGTATAAACTTGTATTTAAAAACCTATGTATATACATCATGGAAAAGGCCAAATCGTGTTGGTCAAAAGTGTGAAAACTGCAGAAAAGTACTCTGGCTTCATTAACAACCTTGTGAAAAAGAAGTCTTACTTAAAGGGACAGTTCACCCCAAAATGAAAATGTTTATCATCATTTACTCACCCCCTAGTTGTTCTAAAAGACCTGCTTGGTAACCAAAAAGTTGCTGGTGACCACTGACTTTTGACTATTGACCATATTATGGAGAAAAAAAAATGGCAACCATCAACTGTTGGGTTACCCACTTTAAAAAAATATCTTCTTTTGTGTTCAGCAGAAGAAAGAGATTCATACATGTTTGAAACAACTTGAGGGTGAATAAATCATGACAAAATTGTTTGGGTGAACTATCCCTTTAAGTGGATCAAAAAAGCACTGCTTTTAAACATTTTCATTTAATTGTAAATAACTTGCAATTACATGTCCAACAACATTACATTCAGTTCACACTTAAGTATAATTATGCAAGTATGTCATAATATAATATAAAGTTAAGTATATTCTTTTCAAATATATTATTTCCATACACAATCTTTTTCCAAGTATGCTAAAGTCTACTTTTTCACAAGGGTATGCATAAATACACCAAGCACATTGGTTTTCCCCTGTCTTCTGTACCGTTAAAATGGAAAACAGCAAGGTGCAACTTTTTAAATGAGATTTCTATGCAATAATAATGAATAAACCAAAGCAATCTCAGAGTCTGAAAGAGGTGATTTTTACAGTAACGTCTGTATTAGGACTTATGTCTGTATTTGGCGGAAGTGGGGCATAATTAATGGTAAATAAGCAGCGTCCACTTCAGCGAAAAAAATTAAACACCAATCAAAGTCCATTTCTATCATCATAATTCCTGATTGTCTGCAACACCTTTCTGCAAGTAGCATTTAGCCTGGTAACAAATCTCAGATTTTATTGACTGTCTCAATTTGTTGCCTTTCATATTTCATATTTACGGCTCACCCCGACACAATCCTGTTTTTTAAATAGGTAACCGTGCCATTTCTGATATGTAGCATAATTTATTAGACGTGGAGGTATGAGAGTGCTGGTCTGAGACGCGGTCTAATTGATGGCAGGCGAGTCTGAGGCTGTGCGACTCCTCACAGAAAATCATCTCCCTCCTCCTCCTGCCTCACTGTATCTATCTGCATTAAAGCACACAAACCTGGGCCACACTCCCCCTCGCATAAGGTGAACCATTAATCCAGGTTTAATTTTCTGAAACAAAAAAATCAAGGATGTAATTAGCTTCCTATAAAAGTGACGGTCAGATTGGCTAAGTATTTTTAGAGCGGGGAGCCGCACTATAGACATGCTTTATGTTGGCCGAGAGGACTGTAAGTTATGGCGTGTCAGGATTCTATGCATTCTAATTGAATGGAGACTGCTTAATGGCTGTGGAAATTCAGCTGCCTGATGCTCTGCTCCCCAGAGAGCCGTTTCACCGCTAACACTCCACACCACCATTAAACCTCAAAATGGGACGATTTCACAGAAAAACAATAATAAAAACACGATTGTGCTATTTGGGCAACAGCAAATTCAACGCTGGGTTAACACCAACGAGAAATGTCCAGAGAAACTTGCCGTCTGTCTGGCTACGGACAGTAATGCTAGTGCTTAGCCTAGCTTAGCAGCCTCCCCTGTTGAAAAAACCAGCATATGCTGGTTAGGTATGTTTTGACGCTGGGATGCTGGTTTATGCTGGTCCTTTGCTGGTTTATGCTGATCCTTTGCTGGTTTATGCTGATCCTTTGCTGGTTTATGCTGATCCTTTGCTGGTTTATGCTGATCCTTTGCTGGTTTATGCTGATCCTTTGCTGGTTTATGCTGATCCTTTGCTGGTTTATGCTGATCCTTTGCTGGTTTATGCTGATCCTTTGCTGGTTTATGCTGATCCTTTGCTGGTTTATGCTGATCCTTTGCTGGTTTATGCTGATCCTTTGCTGGTTTATGCTGATCCTTTGCTGGTTTATGCTGATCCTTTGCTGGTTTATGCTGATCCTTTGCTGGTTTATGCTGATCCTTTGCTGGTTTATGCTGATCCTTTTGCTGGTTTATGCTGGTCCTTTTGCTGGTTTAAGCTGGTCATATGCTGGTTTATGCTGGTCATGTGCTGGTTTATGCTGGTCCTTTTGCTGGTTTATGCTGGTCATGTGCTGGCAAAGGACCAGCATAAACCAGCAAAGGACCAGCATAAACCAGCAAAGGACCCGTTTAAACCAGTAAAGGACCAGCATAAAGCAGCATCCCAACATCAAAACTTACCTAACCAGTATATGCTGGTTTTTTCAACAGGGTCAGTGATGCAGGAATACAACTCAGCAGCACAATGAGGCCAGTGCATGATTCATGCGCCAAAATTCACACAACTCATACCACGATAAATATTATGAACAAATGAATAGCTTGTTCAATGTTCTTCATATACACCAAGAAACAAGTACCGTAAGAGTATATTTCATGGTATTGTGGATGTCTCTCACGGTAATTCCATGTTATTCTATGAAGTATCATGGAATATGTAAATACCATGGTATATCAATACGGTAATCATTCAGTACTTTTGTAGGCCTATATATCAAAGAATCATCATTAAACTATTACCTTTTGAAACCATAATTTACCATGGTTCCACCACAGTACTTTTTGTAAGCGGAGAATGTAAAAATACTGGTTTGATTTGTGCTAGGCCTAAATGTGAATGAACAATTGTCCTAATTGGTTTAAAAAAACATATCTTCAATTTCAAGAATCCAGTTGTAAACTATTGCATCACCAAACTTACCAATACTCAAATCTATATATTACACATGCATATGAAATTAACTGTCATATGCAGTAAAAACATATATGAAACATTTTAGAAATTGGAACAATTTCATATATCGACTTACATTTCTTGCAAAAAAATATCTGTTTTGTATGTATAATAAAATTTTTGACATATGTCATACATGTAATTATTTATACACATAACTATATATATATTTACCATTTAGTATGTATTTGTATAAATGTGTAATATACAAATTACACATATGTATAGTATATTATTTGCATACATTTGACACTGTGACATCCCTGATTTCTATCTATCTATCTATCTATCTATCTATCTATCTATCTATCTATCTATCTATCTATCTATCTATCTATCTATCTATCTATCTATCGTCTATCTATCTATCTATCTATCTATCTATCTATCTATCTATCTATCTATCTATCTATCTATCTATCTATCTATCTATCTATCTATCTGTCTGTCTGTCTGTCTGTCTGTCTGTCTGTCTGTCTATCTATCTATCTATCTATCCCATTTCAAAAAACACATGGAACTCAATGTTAAAACGTACAGATTGTTTAACTATATGAAAAGTTGAGTCTGTTTGAAATAAATTCACTGAATGTCAATGTTTGTTCTTAAAGCATAACTTATTATTTCTACTGTGATATGTTGCCCAGCTTCCTGATTATGCTAGTTTATATTTGATTCTAAGGTCTCTTGACTTAAACCCTTCCACTGCTTCAGTGACTCCACGCTGCAGAGATGGTTTACCATACCCTAATTTCCAGTTTAAATGCCATGCCAACACTGCAGTCCTTTAGAAGGATATACTTTTCGTCAAGCATAAACTCATTCTCATTCTCGAATTGAATTTATTCCTTAAATTGTATTCACCCTTATTAAACTTGTACACGTGTCTGTGTATTTTTGCATGTGCACCAGAGTGAGTCCGTTTGTGTGTGTGTAAAGGCACCACGCTGAGAATGAAGCAGATGGCAGCATACAGCCCTCATGTGACTACAAAACTGTTTTCCATTGATACCTCTAAGGGGGGAATCGAGGGGTTTCTTCTCTCGTTCACTGTAAATCTCTTCCGTACAGCCAGCGGTTTCACACTGTTTGGTTTTATTTCAGACGGACAGCCGTAGTGAAAAGAGAGAGAGAGAGAGAGAGAGCATTTATGACACAGTTTTCTCCGCCATCCTCTGTCAGTGGCTGTGATGAGCAAAGCTAACATGCTCTAATTCCTGTAGATAGAATGACATTTTTCAATTTGGACTCAGACACTGCCTCCATGATGAACGGCTGAGCGCCTCATTTCCTTAAACCATTTCTTCTTAACCTCTCCTGACAGTTTAGATATTGCCTACCTGGTAATTTGCTCGACAATAATTGTTCGGGAGAGATTTCCCTCTACCTTTAACTGGCATCCTCACCTCCCTCTGTAGGTGACAAAATGCAATTACAGAACCGCGGATCCCCGGCGTGACCGGCCAAGCAGTGGCGCCGAAGAATCCCGCTGCCATTAATGGAAAAAACGCATTTCGCAGACACGATTCCCCACAAATAAAACTTTAATTAAAAGATCTGATGGCATTTTATTGATTAACGGTGATTAAAGTGTACGGCTGGAGTTTTTCGTAGATGGAGGTTTCGTCCCCCCTCGGATTTGCCTAATTGTCAGCGGTCTGTTTATTGATAAGACTCGTAGATGAATACAGATGCAAGCGCATGCTGATGGAGAGATCATTTTGCACGCAGCACCGGGCTAGAGCGGGACCAGCTGTTGCCGCTCGCCCCCGCTGGGACTGCGCGTTTCACAGCCACCCCGGGCGCGCACACTGCGGCGCGCACCGCGCTTAATGCACATGCTAACATTTCCACAACCTCCCTTAACAACAGTATGAGTTTTACAACCCGTGGTGGAGCGCACAGCCTCTTAGTCTCACACTTAAAACGTTAATCATCAGTCTAATTGCCGCAACTCTACTAATTTGGGTTGTAATCCTTCAGCGATTATATGTTATGCTCAATATCAGGTTTGTTCATTAATTAACAGGATTATTAACCTTTGCATAGTGCCCATTTGGGATTTGGCCCTGTAATGTTGCTGCTGAAGTGCTGAAAACACAGCGAAAATGAGAAGAAAACAAGTAATTTACTCATAATCAGTGGCGCGCGGTGGTGAGCCGCTACATGGCCTCTCCGCAGGCTGATGATCCTGTGGAACGGTACAAATAACTGACATAGACTGGCCCGAGCTAAATTAGAATTCATAGTGGGCTGACATCTCGTTACGATGGCCTCTGCAGGCAATCGGCTGATGGGGGAGGGCAAAATGATGCCTGTACAAGGCTACCAAACATGAGGGATGCGGGATAGAGAGAGAGAGAGAGAGGGTAGGCGAGAGAGGTGGTATGTCAATGACAAAGCAGTAATTAGAACACGGCCCAATCGGATCTTTGAAACAAAGACATGTGACCTTTGACCCTGGGCAGCATCAGGTCAATGGCTGCTGGAGGTAAAGGCCTGATGAGTAATCGCACGGTATGTTTGGGAGTGTTAAGGAGGAGGCGTTCGTGGGAGTGAGGGTTTGCCGTAGACGGTCTATTGATTATGCTGTGTAGTGCTGTAATACTTTTAAGCTAAGAGAGGAGGCTGTGGTTACGTCCCTGTTCGCACTCGTCCTCTCATCTTGCTGTCTTGCTTAATGCAACAGGATAAAATAACGTAATGTTGCTGAAGATGCTCTTAAAATGCAAATAATAAAATGCAACTTACCAATATAATCATTGCATTGCATCCATAAGTTATTTTCTGTGAATGTGCAAGGTTTCTGATTCATTTCTGGCTAGGTAAGCTACTAGAAGAATATTAAAGTGCAGTAAATGGTAACACTCTTTGCACTACAAACTAGTGTATTTATAATTACGACAATACATTATAATAATATGATAAGAAATACCTGTTTGCAATATAAAGCAGCATAACAAGCTGTTTTGTACAGCTAAAAATAACCAGAATTTTGAGCTGGAATTTAATGCGCACATTTATTTTACAAATGGACACACCCACTCTAAGTTTAAAAATAAGGTGGATAGCAAATAGAAAAGACTTATCAACTTTTTTAAATCGAGGCAAAACACTTCCCATTTCTTATGTTGTTTATGGGAAGGATACATCTAATTAAAATCTATGGCGTTTTGGTGCAAATTAAGCAGCCAAAATAAACAGATGCCAACATATATTGCACAACATCCTCAGAAACCACAAACAAAACTACTATGGTAAAAATAGACTAGATTAAATACATGATTTTGCAATGAGGATAAACATGGTTTATGTTTAATTATTTGTGAATTACTGGCAGCTGAAATTCAACAGACCTTTAGAGACTGAAATGGTCTTGTTCTTCTTCAGGTTATGTGCCATGTAAATAATACTACATATTGTTGGGCCTATGCAGTTTATGGTTGTATTATTAGATTGTATTGTATGCTTTTCAGAAAATTTGGGTTTGTATGATGTTCTAAAGACTGGAATACAATACACATCTTCAAAAATCTGAACATATTTTAAACTCTACACTTTTTGGATTCCCCAACTAACTTTTCAGTAAACAATTCATAAAATAACCTTTTTTTTTCTTAGTTAATAATTTAAATAACTTTTTTTTCACTATAAAGAACCTTTTGTGGGATGTTAAAGTTTCTTCATGGAACCATCAATGCCAATAAATAACCTTTATTTTTAAGACTCTAGGCATCATAGGTTTTAGAGCTGGTTGAGGGTCTCAAATTATATTTTATTAGGTTCTGATTCTGGTAGTCCCATTGTTCTTTTACTGTTAGATCTCAGTGCTGCTTTCAACATGGTCGATCATGACATTCTCCATAAAGACCTCCTTAAAGACCAGGCTAGTATACAGGGTCTAGCCTTGGATTGGTTTTCCTCATATCTTAAGGGTAGAACCATTTTAGTAAGTTTGGGGAACTGTTTAACTTCTGTTGTGCCAGTAACGTGTGGGGTTCCTCAGGGCTCCATTTTGGGACCTGTTTTGTTTTCCCTTTATTTGCATCCATCATTTCAGAGGATGTTAAAAACTTGTTTATTTTCTTTAGCTTTTAATAATGGGTTGTAAATTGTATGAATTGCTGGTCTATTCTGGGTTGCATCTATTTGTTTACTTTGTTACTCTCATCTACAGAACTTTGGTACCAATTGTGGTTTTTGAAAGAGCTCCAGAAATAAAAATTAGTTGAGTTGAATCACACTATGCCGAATTTGAAAATGATTATAAAGGAAAACTGGTCATCACAAACTAAACAACTGAGAAACACACACTACCAGACTTTAAAGTTGTTCTGATCATGCAGAAATGTGCACCTTTTTCTAAAGTTGGCTCTGAATATTAAACATGCTTGATATTCTCAGACTGCATGGCATCTGATGCTTTTGTCTATCATCATTCTGCAATATAGCTTACCAAAATTTGCAGAATGGATCTGACTTTCGGCTCCTACTGCTAATTGGGGCAAAATGTGAAGTTTATAATTCTTCTAATATGGTTTCTATAGCGCATTCAGGGTGATTGCTAATAGGTTACTTACTAGCCTAAGTTAAACATGCTCATCTCCAAATCTCAGTGATTTTCTGATATCTTCACTACCCACTATCCAATCAGAAATCCCAACTTTCCAAATGTACTTATTTCACACACACACAGATGGTCCAATCAGCTGTAACTTAGCAACATCAATTAATTGTGTGTGTATTGGTGGGTAGGGTGTGATGTGCTTGGGATAGACAGATGTTATGATGGAGGCACTGCAGGGCTGCAGCAGTCTGTTTTCATTTCACAAAATAAAGATCCCTCAAAATCACTTTGACTCACTTCCAGCTTCAATTATAGACTGTTAATTCCTCACCAAATGTAAAGTTGGAGCCTGATCTCAGATCTGTGAGCCATCCTCTCACTGCAAATCCCAACACTACCTTTACACGAACTTTTGGCACTTTTCACAGGATCTAACGGCTTCACGTTCAATTACTTTACAGCGCCAGAGGCACAAATTCCATATTTTGTTTTGAGCCCTTGTGAAAAAGAAGTACACTTTAGCACATTTCTAATAAGAGTACTGATTATGGAAATATACTTTTAAAGAATAAACTTATAAGTGTGAGAATACAAGTGTGAATTGAATGTAATGTTTTCAGAAACGTATTTGCATGTTATTTACCATTACAAGAAAATGTATTATATAAATTTATATTTAGTGCAATTAGTTGAACTTATTCAACTAGTCAAATTAGTTGAAGTTATTTTTGACCCACTTAAGTAGGACTTAAATACATCTTCATAAGTAATTTAATAATTATATTGTCTTTGAAATATGGTTAAAGTACTGCTGAATGCACAGACAAGCATTTCTGATGAACTAAATTATACTTTAATGTAATTTCTCGTGAAACTTGTATGTCATGCATATAAATATATTTTTAAGTACACTTTTGTAATGATTAAGTTGCAATCCAGTACATGGAAAATCATACAATTAATATTAATTGACAACATATTAATTAAAACAAGTATTTCAAATGTACTTTAAAGTAAAACTTTGAATTTGACACTATTAAAACTTGAGTGTGTTAAGTTAATTTTAGTATGTATTATGTGATAATAATAATAACAACAATAATGACCAAAAATTTAAAAATATAATTGTTTAATGATTATTACTACAAATGAGGGTTTACTGTACACTGCATTTAGACATGTCTAGAATGTTGAAATGTCCAGGAATTTTGCAAAGCTCATTAAGATAAATATAAAATATAACATTCAGTTTGACCTCCTAAAGTTGACCAGTGATTATTTGACAAATTTTTTTTGTAATTTTTAAGAGTTTCAGACCCAATTTTTGTACTCCAGTTGTGAATGTGCCTTCTGTAGGACACTGAGGACACCTGCTGCAATTTCACAACATGCAAAGCGGAAGACAGCAGCAAAGAGAGGAAAAAGTGAAATCAGAAAGAATTACAAAGAAAGAGATAAGGTTAAAAATAGTTAGCGTATGGCACAGTATGATTGAGCTTCCAGGGCTCTGAAAATTCACTCTAATTATTCAACGGTATCCCTCTGTCATCCTGGCTTCTGCATTCCAGCTCTGGCAAATCCGAGTCACTCCTGCTATTATACATAATTCGGCTGCTTAATTGGCACGGATCGAGCAGAAAGTGGGCTGTGGAAAATCCTCTGAGACTTGCAGGGCCACATCTGAGTGGCTCCATCAGTGTGCCAGTCCCAGAGGTGAGAGAAGTCAGCAAATATTTCATCTGCTGGACTATCAAAGTGCTTCACCTCTGGAGCCTGATTCACTCTTCCACTGCGCGCAAGCGCGGATGCGGGCCTACCTGGTGACAGGATTATTTATAGCCGGAGAGGGAAGATGACGGATGCTAATGCCAGTGAGATTATGCGGTTGCTGCCATAACGATATGTTGGACTTGAGCGGAGAGGTTAACTAAACTAGTCATTTAAGTTATAAGTGGGCCACTGGCATGTAGGAAAGCAGCCTTCAGCCGTTTCTTGCAGAGACGTGGCGGGATGCAGAGGCCAAAAAAAACGTGTGACAAACTGTTTGTGTAACACATTAAAATAGATTCTAATGGCAGTCCCCAAAGACGCATACGTCTTTTCTCAGATCTGGGGCAAGGTGAAAAGGTGCCAGGGAGCGAGTTTATTGCTAACCTTGGGCTCGTGAAGAGAGTCATTAAACAAAGGAAAAGTGTAACCTTGACCAGAGACTAAGTCTGCTATATATCTACACCCTCGCGCTCTCAGGCGCGCTTTACCTAAAAACAGGATACGTTACCGGAGCCGACGGGGAGAATGAGATCTTTTTTAGAGAAGATGAGTCCTCACGTAGCTTCACGGTGTCATGATTACATTCCGTTCTGCGAGAAAGGTCAGTCGGTATCGTGGCAACCGCTGAAGGGGTTCACGCCGTGCCAATACAGATTGTGGCCGTGATAAGAATCAATTTTTGACACTTCACCCCTGCGAAAGGGTTCAAATGTCCCAAGACATTAAATTTACTGCGGTGTCACGGGCCGCTGGTGGAATGGGTGTCGAGTGAAATTTTAGCGGGAGAACTTGGAGATTCTGATGGCGCGCATGATTTAAGTGCTTTGCTACGGGACCGAGTTTATCACATGCACACATACAAACACAACTATTGAATTGTGGTCTAAGCGAGGCATTGTCATCTGAGTTTATATGCTTGAAGCTGTAATTAGTGTGCAGAACATCTGCCCAGTAGCATAAGTGTTTTACATACTGCAGTTTTTTTTTGTCAGCATATGGAATTATGTGCCATACGTTTCTGTCAGATGCTGAGCGAACACCTTCATGGCCTGCTAGTTATTTATTATTAATGGTTACACTTATACCGTTTTCCGTTGTATCGTGTAAAATAATGTCAATCAAACACAAACGTGGTAAAAAGGACATTTGCAGGTAATAACCTCAAATTTAAATAACCTAAGTTTCTTACACAAAGCTAAAAGACTTCAGAGGACTGGAATAGGCTACTCTACAAAAAGCCATATGGGCAAAATTTTGGTCCTTTTTCGAGCCTGACAGCCCATGTCAGTGTATGTTTTGCTTTGTTTTTTGTAAAAGATCAGTGCAAATGTGTATTATTGTATATTGTTTAATGTAAGAAATTCAGCATACAGGTTGGTTGGGTGAAATGAAGTTCATTCACACCATAGACTAGAACTATAACAATAACTGTCAAGTTTTAATAGTCAAAGGTTTATAATTCTAATTTCATGAGAATAGTGAAGTCCACACCACAACTATAATAATAAAGACACAGAGGACTGATAATGTTGGAATCACTTTCAGAACGTTTTTTCTTTTCTTTTCTTTTTTCCAGCTGATGACTGTTAAAAACATTGACAGCCAATCATAATCCATCCTGCTTTAAAGAGCTTGAGCATTTGAAGTGGCAGACGACCAAACTGCAGCTTTTGCAGCGATTGTTCATCCAAAAATAAAAAGTTGTGCCATCGTTTACTCACCCTCAAGTTGTTCCAAACCTGTAGGAGTTTTTTTCTTCTTCTGTGAAATATAAAAGAAGATGTTTTGATGAATGTTGGTAACCGAACAGTTAACGGTCCCCATTGACTTCCATAGAATTGGGGGAAAAAAAGGTACTATGGAAGTCAGTGGGGACCATTAACTGTTCGGTTACCAATATTCTTCAAAACATCTTATAAATAACCTTTGTGTCCAACTGAAGATAGAAACTCATGACACAATTTTCATTCTTGGGTGATCTGTTTCACAAAATGTTATTGTCTGTTGGTGTGAACGCTTTCACTCTCAGAAGAAAAGGCACAAAAGATGTCACTGGGGCGGTACCTTTGGAAAAGGTATACCTTATTTACCCCTAAATATTGCATATTACTACATTTAAAGTACATATTAATACCTAAAGTGCACATACTAGTCCCTAAATGGTACATTTTAGTATATTTTGAAAAGGTACCGCACCAGTGACAACTTTTGTAGCTTTTTTTCTGAGAGTGTAATATAGTTATCATTAGTTAGACCTATTGTTCTTGGTGTGAACAGGCCTTAAGAGTGATGGGCAGGAAGAAAATGATGAAAGCAATAGGCTTTAACAGCTGTAACAGCAGGTCTTTTCTTAAAAAAGTCTCAAATCTGCCATATGAGCAGTTTTCCTCTATATAGATCTTTCCAGAAGCCTGAGAGTGCCTGATTATAAGCCAGAGGAACATGTGTAAGCAGTCTTTAGCGCTGTTCGTTTGGAGTGACAGGCATACAGCAGTGATATCTACTGTGGGCTGCTGCCGATCATGTGGCCACAGGAACAATAAACCCATCAAATCACCAGATCAAAGAGGGATTATGGGAAAAGCACGGACATGAGAGGTGGCTGCTTCTACACGACACATTACTGAAGGCTGCTGCCGATCATGTGGCCACAGGAACAATAAACCCATCAAACCACCAGATCAAAGAGGGATTATGGGAAAAGCACGGACATGAGAGGTGGCTGCTTCTACACGACACATTACTGAAACACACACACACACACACACACACACTACTGACTAAAATACTAAAAGTCTAGATGTTCTCCAGCACGATTTGAGATGCTCATGCTCCAAAGAGTTTTGTGCTTCAATGGGAGCAAAACAACATGTGATCATCTGTACAAAGATGGTAATACATTTTATTTCTTTTTTTCATAATTTTTTTTTTGTAAATATATCTTTCATTTTTATTTGAAAAAATGCACGTCTTTAATCTGGTCTCAGATTTTTTTGATCCCACTGTATGCATTCACAGTGTACATAATAACACAAATGTACAAATGTAAAATACATTGCAATTACCCAACAATTCAGTTAACTGATTAGAAAATGTAATTATCAATTATATTACTAATTAATTATTCACTATGTCTAATGTATGCTTTTCGTTTCCAAAAAATACAAGTATTGATCTATTTTAAAATATTCTAAAAATTTCACACACACATATACACACACACACACACAGGTTTACATTTGTGAAAAGTGGGGACATCCCATAGGCGTAATGGTTTTTATACTGTACAGACTGTATATTCTATTGCCCTTTACCAACCCTACCCCTAAACCTACCCCTTACAGGAGACTTTGTGCTATTTCAGATTTTCAATACACTCCATTCTGTGTGATTTATAAGCGTTTTGAAAAGTGGGGACATGGGGTAATGTCCTGAAAAGTCACCTTCTCCTTGTAATACCTATGTCATACCTTTGTCATTATACAAATTTATGTCCTCATTTGTCACAAAAACGCGTACACACACACACACACACACACACACATACATGTCTGGTCAGCTTTCCTTGTAGGGGCTCTCCATAGGCGTAATGGTTTTTATACTGTACAGACCGTATAGTCTACTGCTCTACACCAACCCTACCCCTAAACTTACCCCTTACAGGAAACTTTCTGCATTTTTAGATTTTCAAAAAACTTAATTCTGTACGATTTATAAGCTTTTGTACCCGTGGGGACCACAATTTAGGTCCCCACCGTGACACGAGTCCCCATGAGTCTGTGTGTATTCAGGTTTAAGTCCCCACCAGGATATATAAACCAGTACACACACACACACACACACACACACACAGACAGTCATTATTCACTGATCTTTACTGAAGAATAAACCAAAAACTAATCACCACAGACAAACCAATAAATATGACTGGAAAAGTGGAAAAGGAAAGAGAAAGATAACATTGTGGATACCCACACACAAATCAAGACAGTTTTAAAGCTCTCAAGAGGATGTGGATGAGAACATGAGGAAAGAGACAAATAAAAGTGAATGAATAGGACAGTAGAGATCAGAGGGTCTTTATGAATGAGAGCATTTGTTTCCTTGCGACATAATTCAGATCTGTAAAAATACAAAAATCTGTCAGTTTCCATCCCGTGTCTGGACTAATTCACGTCAGAACAGGAAATGCCAGCACAAGACAATATGCCAAATTACTGCGTTTATACCCCACTTCCTGCTGTTAAACACAACTTGTGTGCGTGTGTGTGAATTTTCACAGTGTTTTGGGGAAAAACAGGATCTAAGCATTAGTAACGCTGCACAAAACTGAGTTTCCTGTGTCACTGCCTCTGTCCTACAAGTCTGAATTTAGACAAAAACGTTCTCACACACGCCCAGTCAAGAATATCCCAGCCGTTATGACTGGACAGGACATTATGTGTGGACTTATGAAGGTCTGAAGCACTTGACTTCTGAATATATGTAAATATGTAATGTGCTTTAACACATTCAACATTTTAAACCAAAAGGATCATTTTCAGATGTTTCTGAAATCTGTTTAAAATGTTCGTTCAGAAGACTCCAGTCATATCTATGGCCTAGGAAAACATTTTCTCTGGATTTATAATGTTTGCAAAGTTAGTGCCATCAGAGTTTTGTGTGAAGCACTTGGTAGCAAAGAAACAACAGATCTACAAGCAGAACGGTATATTTTATTGGCGAATAATCCGTATGTCTGGACAAACAGAAATTATTATTATCCTCATTCAGAATGTGCCGTTTTACACATGAGGGTGGTCCTCCTTATGGGAAAATAATAACTCATGTGCCACGAAATTGAGAGATGTTGAGGAAAACTTTCCGATGTAAGATAAATTAATGATATTTAATATATTTTGGTAGTAAAACATTGTGTTGCCTTTTTATGTATGTGTGTTTTGTCAACTCTTTGCAACTGCTTTTATAATTAATTAGAAGCACCAAAATTACTAAATTGTGTTGTCTGTTACATAGGAACTACTGAAAAACATAAGTTTATTTTAAAGTCCAAAGTACTGAAAATATGTAGACAGATAGACAGACAGACAGACAGACAGATAGATAGATAGACAGATAGATAGATAGATAGATAGATAGATAGACAGACAGACAGACAGACAGACAGACAGACAGACAGACAGACAGACAAAAAAAAAGAAAATGACGGACAGACAGAATGACAGCCAGAAAGACAGAATGATAGATAGAATAATAGATAGATAGATGATAGACAAACAGAAAGAACGACAGATAAAGTTACAGACAGAATGACAAACAGACAGATAGAATGGCAGACACAGACAGACCGATATAAAGACAGTTGAAACGACAGATCAGTCGTCAGACTGAACGAACGATAGACAGAATGAGATGACGGACGGACGGACGGACGGGCGGGCAGACAGACAGACAGACAGACAGACAGACAGACAGACAGACAGATAGATAGACAGACAGACAGACAGACAGACAGACAGATAGATAGATAGATAGATAGATAGATAGATAGATAGATAGATAGACAGACAGACAAATAGGAAGTGGGACAGGCCCATAAACAAACTTGTATCTTCTGAACATATCAGTAATACAAGTGTGTCATTTGCATTCATATGTTGCCCTACAGGAAATAATTTTAAAAGTTCTCCTAAAAGTTTTGTTGTACTGAGAATGTTGGTGGTCTTTCTCAGTGGTGTTAGCGGGCATTAATGCTGATAATCTGTTTGAATTACTCTCAATTAACTGTCTAATAACCTGGTGTATTTCAAATAATGTTTATGAAGTCCAGATTTTAAAACGAGATGCTCGGACATCTGAAGGACTCCATGAATCTTTGTGTGTGTGTGTGTGTGTGTGTGTTGGCATTCAAGTGGAGAGCAGACATTTATATGACAGCTGTCTGTGTAAACTGTAATATTTAATAGGTGTTTTTGAAATGCGTATCATTAAACTTGCTCTAAACGGCTGACAGTACTTCCATTTTAGATAAGTGTTGGTTTAATGCACAGAATCACACATCTGTGAAAAACAAACCATATCAGCTAGCCTGTCTGGCTCTATAGCTACTTCAGTTAGCCAAGGACTGCCCACTTAGCCAGGAAGAGGCTGTCTGACTGATATGTAAATGTGAACAATACTGTATGTGAACAATCACAACATTTAGAGGCAGGTAAATGTCGCTACAATGGACCCTTTTTTATTTTTTGCATTTCCAGGGTACTGGCGGTAGTCATCATCAAGAGGAAAAGTTGTAAAATTTGCTGTCACTCCCTCACCCCTTGTGCTAGAAACACTCACACAGCAGCATTAACTAGTTTTCTGAAAATTAATGTCAAGGTAATTGCAATTTAGTTCCTTTAAAGCGCTCGCTGCTGCAGTGCTGGAACTTTCCTGGCGGACCATTAAAGATCACACTAAGCTCCTGGAAAACCTGTAAATGTCAACCAATCAGATTTAGACGTCTATCTTCTCGAAAGTGTTTCCCGTTTAGTGTGTCAAATGCATCGCACGTTCAGCGAACAGAGACTACCAGCAGACTGTGCTTTCAACATACAGAAATGGATGACTGTAAAAAAGCATAAATTCTGAATAAAATAATGTTCGTAGACAGCAATGACCTTTTAATTATCTAACTAAATATACTTTTTCAAAGGGGTCATATGATGCTGCTAAAAAGAAAATTATTTGGTGTATTTGGTGTAATGAAATGTGTTTATGCGGTTTAAGGTTCAAAAAACACATTATTTTCCACATACTGTACATTATTGGGTAACACTTTACTTGAAGGGGTGTGCATAAGACTGACATGACACCTTCATAATCATGACATGACACAGGTTTTATGCATGTTTATGACAACTGTCATTAAGTGTCATTCGCTCAGTTATGTAATTTTTTATGCAAATATGACATTATTTGACCTAACCCTACCCCTACCCTAACCATAGCCCATAACAAAGACATCTCAAACAATGTCATCTTTGCACATTATTTTCCACATACTGTACATTATTGTTTCTCCTCAATGCCCCGCCTTTCTGAAACGCGTTGATTTTTACAAAGCTCATCGGTCTGAAAAGCGAGGTGTGCTGTGATTGGCCAGCTATCCAGTGCGTTGTGATTGGCCGAGTAGCTCAAGCGTGTGACGGAAATGTTACGCCCCTCACCATACTGTGATGATGCCCTGTGTCCCGGAGCGACGAGACTAAAACATTAAAACTCATTATAAACGAGGGATTCGTTGCATCCAGTGGGGACATAATTACGGATTATAATGACTTATACTGTCTCTTTACACGCCGCGTAAACATAAAACCATGTCTGCATTTGTGATTGGAGAAATGACAAACAACAAGTGCTACTCTACACTGCTCAAAACTCGCGTTTGAATCGTCAGTGACAAATTCTTTAAATATAAAAAGCATAAAACAACTCACGTTTGAATCGTCAGTGACAAATTCTTTAAATATAAAAAGCATAAAACAAGCTTGTAACACTCCAAAAAGAAAGGGAAAATTGAAATCGCATCATATGACCCCTTTAATGTTTTTTTTTAATCATCCAAAACAACTGGTAAGTTAAAATACATTTTAACACCATATTTACACCACAATTTACACAATTTACTCCTATTTAGTTTATAAATATGCCCCTCCTGTTTGGCGCCCCATGTCTGCTGGGTCAACTTCTGTTTTTTTTCCTACTTATAAACTCCAAATGAAATATGTCAAACTGTAAGAATGAACATACCTTTATTTGAAGCTGATTTGTTGTTGGTCAAACATTGGTATACAGACTGAAAGCAAAAACACTGTAGGTACTAGACCTGTCTTGATTAATCGTCTGATCATGGTCATTCGGTCTAATTGACATTATTTGAGATAACCGCAATTATTGAGCAGTTTGAATTTCAATCACATGTGCCATCTAAATATGGGAAATTTAAGAGCTTAATAAAGAAATGCTATCAAATTATGTCTCCTTTTCTGGTGGGGTATAGGGAGAAGTAGGGGATTCAGAATCTATGGAGTAAAGAATAAGGAAAATTAAAAAATAATGAATGAAATGAAAAATAAATTATTATATTATATTATAATACATTACATTATATTATATTATATTATTATAAATAATTAATTTTGTTCACATCATTAAAGTAAATCATATTGGCCTGTTTTGTAATAATTTTTTATTATTATACTGTATTATATTATATACGAAATAAAATTGGTATTAGACTTACACTGTAAGTGACATGAAAAAAATGAGAAAATAAAAAAAATACAATTATTTGTTAATCATAATTATTTGTATGATAATCAATCGTCAAAGTTCATGATCATGACAAGCCTTCTGTATATTGAAACGTCTTTATTCACTATACTCTGGTCTGGCCTTTTTTACCCTCTACCTCTCTAGTCTGTTTTCCTGAATAGACCTCTCATCTCCTGTTTCCTCTCCTCTTTCATGAGCTCTCTTTCTCCTACCTTTCAGCATTCAGAAATAATTGCATAGTTATCCTCAAATTAATGCCTAACTGTTTTACAACACACTGAGAGAAAAGGCCAAGCCAATTACTATTCTGTGTTCACCTTACAGAAGAGGATATTATGCTAATGACCCTCCCTACATGAACATAAAAAAGCTTTTATTTCCTCCGACAGACACACTCTTTCTCGCTCTCTCTCTCTCTCCCTCTCTCTCAGAGTTAAATACATTAAATCACTGAATCATTTTTTCTCCAGTCAGGGAAGGCTATCTAGACAGGCATAGATGTTTCACACATTATCTGTGGGGGTGACGGTAAAAATATCCCAGAGAATAAGGGTCAAGTGTGAACTTTAACTGAAGCAATGGATGTATGTGTGCGTTATACACATGTTCACTTTTGTAAGCATGTGTGTATGTGTGTGTGTGTGCACACTAAGATTGTCATATAGGCCCTGCAGGACTTTGCTGACACAAGGATGCCTCACTTTCACACTTTTACACACATGTGGACACACATCTCCTCACGGTCCCACTGCAAGCAAAGTGTTTATTAAACTGAGACCAGATGAACCATAGGAGCTTTCAGCTACTGCCTGAATTTTAAAAACGTTAAATGAATAATAACATCACAGAGTCACTAGATATTTATAGATAAAACCTAAAATATAACCATAATAACAAAAAAAACCTTTTTGATAAATAAATGTTTTACAACGGCTAAAATGACAGCAGAGCATAATTAAAGTTGTGATGAAATGGATGTAGCGACAGATCATTTATTCCATATTGTGACGTACATCCAAATGTAACGGATTATCGAAAAAGAAAAAATGTAGGGCAGGGACTTGTAATTCATTGGTTGTTGTTTAGATGTTGATATGCGGGCATGGCACTCAATGAATGCGATGTTGATGGAAATGATTGGAAAAGTCCGTCATACATTTCATGCCAACTTTAAAGAAATAGTTCAATCAAAATTGAAAATTTGCTGAGAATTTACTTACCCTTGCTTAAGAGGGTTACTTCACATGGTCACTAATGGACCCTCTGCAGTGAATGGGTGCCGTCAGAATGAGAGTCCAAACAGCTGATAAAAAAAACATTACAATAATCCACAAGTAATCCACACCACTCCAGTCCATCAATTAACATCTTGTGAAGTGAAAAGATGCATGTTTGTAAGAAATAAATCCATCATTAAGGCATTTTAACTTTAAACCATCACTTCTGGCCAAAATACGAGTCCATAAATCATAATAACGCTTCCTCCAGTAAAAAAGTCCATTCCCTGTCGTTTTCTCACACATGAAAATCCACAGATTTATTTGTTTAGAACTGTTTTGGCTTGTAAACGGTGCTTGATAAGTGCATATATCTCTCCTGATTCAGATGAGATGACTTTTTCACTGGAGAAAGCAATATTATGAAAAAAAATACTTATATTTTAGCCAGAAAAAAGTATATTTTCAGCAATTTTTGTTTATTTTTGGGTGAACTATACATTCAAGGAGAAACGGTGAGATTTTAATATCCATGTAGATAATGAAAAAGATGCATTGGGATCAGCATTTTTAGACATTCTAAACTCTATTGGTGTTAGACAACACGTGGCAGGGCCTACTCATTGTCTAAATCATCTAGTCTTGTTTATACTCCATATAGCAAATTCAACTCCTTGTTACAAATATTGTAGAACCATCACTTCTACAACAAAAGACTGGTTAGTAAATAATCTTCCTGATTTGTCTCAATTCCTAAGCATATCCAATAGCTCAGAAAAACTTGATGGTGTAAAAGAAACGTCTCGGTTACGTATGTAACCTTCGTTCAACTATTGACTCTCTCTTTTCTAGCACTTTAGACACGGTCGCTCCTTTACGCTTAAAGAAGATTAAGGAAAATGGTCTGACACCACGGTATAACGAGCACACTCGCGCCCTAAAGAGAGCAGCCCGGAAAATGGAGTGCAACTGAAAGAAAACAAAACTAAAGGTATTTCATATTGCATGGAGGGAAAGTACTTCTACATACAGAAAAGCCTTAAAAACCGCTAGATCTGCTTACTTTTAGTCTCTTTTAGAAGAAAACAAACACAACCCCAGGTATTTATTCAATTCAGTGGCTAATACAGTGTTAGCTGCGTTCAACACTATCAACCACAACATTCTTTTGAATAGAGTAGAACATAATGTTGGCATTAGTGGAATTGCATTGGCATGGTTCAAATCATACTTATCTGACCGTCATCGATTCGTAGCAGTGAATAAAAAAGTATCATATCGTTCACAAGTGCAGTTTGGAGTACCACAAGGCTCAGTACTAGGACCTTTGTTTTTCACGCTTTACATGCTACCCTTGGGAGATATCATCAAGAAAACAAAACTAAAGGTATTTCATATTGCATGGAGGGAAAGTACTTCTACATACAGAAAAGCCTTAAAAACCGCTAGATCTGCTTACTTTTAGTCTCTTTTAGAAGAAAACAAACACAACCCCAGGTATTTATTCAATTCAGTGGCTAATACAGTGTTAGCTGCGTTCAACACTATCAACCACAACATTCTTTTGAATAGAGTAGAACATAATGTTGGCATTAGTGGAATTGCATTGGCATGGTTCAAATCATACTTATCTGACCGTCATCGATTCGTAGCAGTGAATAAAAAAGTATCATATCGTTCACAAGTGCAGTTTGGAGTACCACAAGGCTCAGTACTAGGACCTTTGTTTTTCACGCTTTACATGCTACCCTTGGGAGATATCATCAGGAAACATGGTGTTAGCTTTCACTGTTATGCTGATGATACTCAGTTCTACTGTATATTTCTTTGCGGCCCGACGAAACAAAACAATTCACAAAACTAACAGAATGCATAGCTGATATATTAAAAAAAACGGATGACTAGTAATTTCCGACACTGCTAAATTCTGAAAACACAGAGGTGTTAATTATTGGACCAAAATCCTCTGCATGGTAATAATCTAGAAATTGGCATGGTTCAAATCATACTTATCTGACCGTCATCGATTCGTAGCAGTGAATAAAAAAGTATCATATCGTTCACAAGTGCAGTTTGGAGTACCACAAGGCTCAGTACTAGGACCTTTGTTTTTCACGCTTTACATGCTACCCTTGGGAGATATCATCAGGAAACATGGTGTTAGCTTTCACTGTTATGCTGATGATACTCAGTTCTACTGTATATTTCTTTGCGGCCCGACGAAACAAAACAATTCACAAAACTAACAGAATGCATAGCTGATATATAAAAAAAAACGGATGACTAGTAATTTCCGACACTGCTAAATTCTGAAAACACAGAGGTGTTAATTATTGGACCAAAATCCTCTGCATGTAATAATCTAGAACACTGTCTAACACTTAATGGCTGTGCTGTCAATTCTTTGTCATCAGTTAGGAACCTATGTGTGCTATTTGATAGCAACCTTTCCTTTTAAAGTCATGTTTCTAGCATTTGTAAAACCGCATTTTTCCATCTTAAAAATATATCTAAAATACGAGCTATGCTCTTAATATCACATGCAGAAATGTTAATTCATGCATTCATGACCTCAAGGTTAGATTATTGTAATGCTTTATTGGGTGGTTGCTCTGCGCACTTAATAAACAAACTCTAGCTGGTCCAAAATGCAGCATCTAAGTTCTTAATAGAACCAGGAAATATGACCATATTAGCCCGTTTAACACTGCACTGGCTCCCTATTAAACATTGTATACATATTAAAATCTTGCTAATTACTTATAAAGCCCTGAATGGTTTAGCTCCTCAGTACTCGAGCAAGCATTATAGTCCTTCACGTCCGCTGCAATCTCAAAACTGTGGACATTTGATAATGTCTAGACTCTAGAATATAAAAATCAACTGCGGGTGGCAGATCCTTTTCCTATTTAGCGCTCAAACTCTGGAACAATCTACCTAGCATTGTTCGGGAGGCAGACACATTAAAGACCCATCTCTTTAACCTGGTTTACACATAACACCACGATCACATTTCTATAATTCAAATCAGTTAAAGGATTGTTAGGCTGCATTAATTAGGTCAACCGGAAACCGGGAACACTTCCCATAACACCCAATGTACTTGTTACATCGCAAGAAGAATGGCATCTACGCTAATATTTGTCTGTTTTATTCTTATTCCGAGATCACCGTAGCCATACGGATCCAGTCCGTATCTAGTCTAGATAGTGGATCAGCAACTAGCGACGACCTCTACAGCCCTGAATGTCAGCGGAGACCATGTCAAGTAGACGAACCCTAGAGACAGATCCCCTGTGAAGACCTCGTAGGCCATCAGCTCAAGACCTCGAGAACCAGATGAGTCCTCTGCTCAATCTGACATGCGTTGCAGCCTGGAATTAAACAACACCATGCTGGTTTCGTCTGGCCAGAGGAGAACTGGCCCCCCGACTGAGCCTGGTTTCTCCCAAGTCCAATCGTGCAACCTTGAGGGCTCGGGACACGGTGAAAGTCTTCACTCGAGCCCTACCCCTACGGCGGCCCGGGAAAGCATAGCCATTATTTATGGATCCGATCCAGGCATTGCTACGGTCCCGGAGGAGAGCAGCGCAGCCGAATCTTCCTCTCCAGAAAGCTCTGTCTGCAATCGACATCTGATCGTCGGGGGGATCCCCGGAAGAAACAGGTGGTACCCCCCGGAAGGGTCCAGCCTGCTCTTCCCGAGAGCTCCGCTGGTTTCGAAGTGCCGGCGGGCTTGGGCATCCCCTTTCTCTCTTAGGGGAATTCCTCACCGTGACCGTAAGACCAGTCCGCCCACTGCCAGAAAAAGGACGCCCCCGGCTGCCACCCCCCGAAAGCCACCTCAGCGTGCTTCATGCCCAGGCACGAGAGGCAGCGATCGTGACCATCACCCAGCGCCAGGTAACGACCGCATCCAGAACGCCCGGGTGATACGTTGTCTATAGCAAGACCCACATCGTCTTTATAAAGACGTAACGTCAAGTTTGCCAAGCAACGTCGTCTTTAAAAAGACGCACCCGAAATTGCTCTTTTAGGGGAAAAAGCTCTTTTAGTGTGCTGAGGCGCACAGGGGAGATGATCATCTACAACACAAACAGGGGGTAGTGCAGCCTGATGTGTGCAACCCACTCGACACGGGAAATCACCACCGCTGAAGCCATCCACCAACACGAAGAGCTCTCCAAGAGCGCGCTGAACTCGTTCAGTCTTTTCTCTCAGTAGAGTAGTCAGGAGCAGAACGATGTGATCGCTCGGCTCCGATGCGAAAAGCTGAATATGCGCTGCACCTGCTGCCTACTTATACTCACGCTGTGATCAGCAGCAGCTGGATGCAATAATCGCATGCCAATTTGCATTGGCTCGTTTAGTTTACACTCGAAGTAGATTGGTCCCTCTAAGCAAGATCCCAATTTCGTCGGTCCTCCGACGTGACGTTGAGAGTGACCGACTGAAAGGGAACTATTGACTCTCTCTTTTCTAGCACTTTAGACACGGTCGCTCCTTTACGCTTAAAGAAGATTAAGGAAAATGGTCTGACACCACGGTATAACGAGCACACTCGCGCCCTAAAGAGAGCAGCCCGGAAAATGGAGTGCAACTGAAAGAAAACAAAACTAAAGGTATTTCATATTGCATGGAGGGAAAGTACTTCTACATACAGAAAAGCCTTAAAAACCGCTAGATCTGCTTACTTTTAGTCTCTTTTAGAAGAAAACAAACACAACCCCAGGTATTTATTCAATTCAGTGGCTAATACAGTGTTAGCTGCGTTCAACACTATCAACCACAACATTCTTTTGAATAGAGTAGAACATAATGTTGGCATTAGTGGAATTGCATTGGCATGGTTCAAATCATACTTATCTGACCGTCATCGATTCGTAGCAGTGAATAAAAAAGTATCATATCGTTCACAAGTGCAGTTTGGAGTACCACAAGGCTCAGTACTAGGACCTTTGTTTTTCACGCTTTACATGCTACCCTTGGGAGATATCATCAGGAAACATGGTGTTAGCTTTCACTGTTATGCTGATGATACTCAGTTCTACTGTATATTTCTTTGCGGCCCGACGAAACAAAACAATTCACAAAACTAACAGAATGCATAGCTGATATATAAAAAAAAACGGATGACTAGTAATTTCCGACACTGCTAAATTCTGAAAACACAGAGGTGTTAATTATTGGACCAAAATCCTCTGCATGTAATAATCTAGAACACTGTCTAACACTTAATGGCTGTGCTGTCAATTCTTTGTCATCAGTTAGGAACCTATGTGTGCTATTTGATAGCAACCTTTCCTTTTAAAGTCATGTTTCTAGCATTTGTAAAACCGCATTTTTCCATCTTAAAAATATATCTAAAATACGAGCTATGCTCTTAATATCACATGCAGAAATGTTAATTCATGCATTCATGACCTCAAGGTTAGATTATTGTAATGCTTTATTGGGTGGTTGCTCTGCGTGCTTAATAAACAAACTCCAGCTAGTCCAAAATGCAGCAGCTAGAGTTCTTACTAGAACCAGGACGAATGACCATATTAGCCTGGTTCTGTCAACACTGCACTGGCTCCCTATTAAACATCGTATACATTTTAAAATCTTGCTAATTGCTTATATCAAAATCATCTGCGGGCGGCAGATCCTTTTCTTATTTAGCGCCCAAACTCTTGAACAATCTACCTAGCATTGTTCGGGAGGCAGACACACTCTGTCAGTTTAAATCTAGATTAAAGACCCATCTCTTTAACCTGGCATACACATAACGCACAATCACTTTTCTATAATTCAAATCCATTAAAGGATTGTTAGGCTGCATTAATTAGGTCAACCAGAACCGGGAACACTTCCCATAACACCCAATGTACTTGTTACATCGCAAGAAGAATGGCATCTACGCTAATATTTGTCTGTTTTATTCTTATTCCGAGATCACCGTAGCCATACGGATCCAGTCCGTATCTAGTCTAGATAGTGGATCAGCAACTAGCGACGACCTCTACAGCCCTGAATGTCAGCGGAGACCATGTCAAGTAGACGAACCCTAGAGACAGATCCCCTGTGAAGACCGCTAATATTTGTCTGTTTTATTCTTATTCCGAGATCACCGTAGCCATACGGATCCAGTCCGTATCTAGTCTAGATAGTGGATCAGCAACTAGCGACGACCTCTACAGCCCTGAATGTCAGCGGAGACCATGTCAAGTAGACGAACCCTAGAGACAGATCCCCTGTGAAGACCTCGTAGGCCATCAGCTCAAGACCTCGAGAACCAGATGAGTCCTCTGCTCAATCTGACATGCGTTGCAGCCTGGAATTAAACAACACCATGCTGGTTTCGTCTGGCCAGAGGAGAACTGGCCCCCCGACTGAGCCTGGTTTCTCCCAAGTTGTTTTTTTTTTTCTCTCCATTTCTGTCACCAATGGAGTTTTGGTTTCTTGCCACTGTCACCTTTGGCTTGCTTAGTCGGGGACACAATTTCTGGTGACATTGTTGACTTGAATGCACAGACACTATTGGAAGAGAACTGAACTGAGCAGGACGATGACATCACTGAACCAACAATGAACTGACTTTAACTGATAAACTGACTGTTTTCTATTGTCCTCTTGCATTATCAGCACATGTTTTTTCCTGCTTGACACTGTAAAGCTGCTTTGTATAAAGCACTAAATAAATAAAGGTGACTTGACTTGACTGCTCTAATGACTTCAGTGTAACAAGTACAGTAAAGACTTTTTTTGCTGCATGCCAATACACAAAACATGTATGCACATAGTACATTTGTGTAGGACTAGTTTAATTACATGATCACCATCTTATAACATGTTTTGTAAGTCAAATGAGATTTTCCTCACCAGGTTCATGGTTATCAATCCAGATACATTACTTATTCAGATATTTAACATGACTTCTGAAGCACCTCAGCCTGACATTACTAGCACTGAGACTTGTATGTTAAGTCCGGTATGAGGCAGATTCATTTATCAGCGTGCAGACGGGCTGTCAGTGTGCTGTAATGAAGTCCAGCAGCTGATGAACACAGATATCACTCCAAACAACAGAGAACACATCAGGATCATACATCTGATGTCATATTCAAACCATTCACCCGCCATTCATTCTGAGTCAATGACCTAAAGATGCATGCAAACCTACAGCAATCACATACATATGACTAGAGGTTTAGCTCACCAACATTTACACTTGGATGTGAAGAGGAATAAAACCGCATCAGTCTTTTTCTCTTTTATCGCTCTTATGAACTTCTGTTGTTTAAAAAAAAATGCTAATAAAACATAAATAATGAATAATTCATGTGAGTAAACATTTTCCTCTATCTGAGGAGCTTATGCATAATTTATATGATAATTTCACTATATTTCAGTATTTTAGAGTGTTTCCTCGCTCATACTGACCCATTTTATCCACACTTTTCTGTTCATATTTCATACAGTGTACAGATACATTACTGTTGTCTCACTGTATCCTCCATATTCGGTGGCTTCGGTAAGAACTAGAATGCTGCAGACTAATCACACCCATATTTGCCATAATTGGTCTCAAATATAAATATACATTTACAATCAGCCAATCACACAGTGTGCAGCACACCCAGAGTTTCAAATACATTATGCATCATCATGAGCTAACATGGAAGGGTGGATGGCTTTAGTTTACTGCACAAATAGATTTATATGCAATGAGATATTTGTGCATTAGTGCATGCATGTGTTAGTATTTCACGGTGTGTGTTTAAGGTTAAATAATTACAGCGTGTTTTAGTAATCTATGGTTTTTTCATCCCTAAATTCCTTCTCTTTTGTTCTCTGAGAGAATCTGTTAGACTGTTCTCATTCGTTGCTTGACGAAAAAAAAAAAAAAAAAGAGTAGAAGAGTTGGAAACATGCTGTCATTGAAAAAAATGTATAGATTATGGATTATAAGTAAAAATTAAAGGGAAAAAAACTTTAGTTTTTTTGGGGGGTCTCCAGTTGACAGTGTTTAACGAGGAACTCTGAGCAAAGCTAATGAAGATTTGCAATGGAGAAAACCCAATTTTTGCTCTGAATTCATTTACTAGCAATAAATCTGTCAGTTCGTCTTAAAATGTGGCCAAAGAGCAATTATTTTTGTTATTGTTTTGTAAACTGTAACTCAAACCAAGAGTACCTCTTAAACAATATTTATAAAAAAAATTGGGACAATTAGTTGATTTTCTTATTGGTAGCAAAATTGCTATATGTACTGTATATATATTTATTTAGAAAATAAAGAAAAATGGCTGCACTTATTCGAGCAAAAATATAGTAAAAACAGTAATAACTGTTTGTCACAATCTGTGATGGCGAGGAACGATGGAGAAGAGGAATAAACAAAACGGTCTTTAATCCAAGAAACATGGTACATCCAACACTGGGAACGGTAGGAAACACATGAACATAAGTAGAACCGACAGAGACAGACTAGGACTTAAATACAGGGATGATTGGGGAAACACAGGTATATGGGATGACTAATCAAACACAGCTGGAGACGAATACACACAATGAGGACAGGAACAGGACCAAATAAGGGAACAGAAACAAGGGCAAAACATGACAAAGACAGTCCATGATCCTGACATTACGCCCCCTCCCAGAAGGTGCGTCGTCGCACCGTAGCAACAACAGAGGGAGGCATGGTTGGGAACTTGGGAGGAGGACGGACACATGGGAGGGGGTCGGCAGACAGAGACCAGGGAGGTGACGAAGGAGGGAGGAGCCAGGGAGGACCCAGGCCACAGCCATAATGTCGACCCACGGTGGAGCCGATGGAGGGAGGAGCCATGGAGGAATAATGGCTGCCGACTCCAGGGGGCTGACCAATGGTGGCGGAGCAGGTAGTGGAGGAGCCCAAGGCGGAGACAGAGAGCCAATGAGCCAGGGGGATGTGGAGGATTCGGGGGGCCAGGGTGGAGCCGGAGGGACGAGGGAGCCCGGTGGATCGACGGGTGACGGTGGAGGTGAGGGAGCTAGGAGCCGAGGTGGAGCCGCTGGGTCTACGGGCCGAGGGTCCACTCCACAAATGCGAAACTCGAGTGCCTTCCTCGGATGACAATGCTCTGTACGCAGAGTTTAAACTGGCGTCATAGAACGCACAGAGCGCGTCATCCGGGTTGCTTGAGAGGTTGGCAAGCACCATAAATAGTCTGGTGTGGCCCTCGAGCGATCTCTCCCCCTGCTCCAGCAGGAGGAGGAGATATTCTGGACGAAGGAGGGGATCCATGGAGGAACACTACGGAAACAAAACACTGAGGTAAAAAACACGGAAACAAAAACGGAGGGAACACACGGAGGTAATTGTTTTTGGGTCGGTTCTCCTGTCACAATCTGTGATGGCGAGGAACGATAGAGACGAGGAATAAACGAAACAGTCTTTAATCCAAGAAACACAGGGTACATCCAACACTAGGAACGGCAGGAAACACATGAACATAACAAGTAAAACCAATAGAGACAGACTGCACAGACTAGGTAAAAATTAAAGGGAAAAAAACTTTAGTTTTTTTGGGGGGTCTCCAGTTGACAGTGTTTAACGAGGAACTCTGAGCAAAGCTAATGAAGATTTGCAATGGAGAAAACCCAATTTTTGCTCTGAATTCATTTACTAGCAATAAATCTGTCAGTTCGTCTTAAAATGTGGCCAAAGAGCAATTATTTTTGTTATTGTTTTGTAAACTGTAACTCAAACCAAGAGTACCTCTTAAACAATATTTATAAAAAAAATTGGGACAATTAGTTGATTTTCTTATTGGTAGCAAAATTGCTATATGTACTGTATATATATTTATTTAGAAAATAAAGAAAAATGGCTGCACTTATTCGAGCAAAAATATAGTAAAAACAGTAATAACTGTTTGTCACAATCTGTGATGGCGAGGAACGATGGAGAAGAGGAATAAACAAAACGGTCTTTAATCCAAGAAACATGGTACATCCAACACTGGGAACGGTAGGAAACACATGAACATAAGTAGAACCGACAGAGACAGACTAGGACTTAAATACAGGGATGATTGGGGAAACACAGGTATATGGGATGACTAATCAAACACAGCTGGAGACGAATACACACAATGAGGACAGGAACAGGACCAAATAAGGGAACAGAAACAAGGGCAAAACATGACACAGACAGTCCATGATCCTGACATTACGCCCCCTCCCAGAAGGTGCGTTGTCGCACCGTAGCAACAACAGAGGGAGGCATGGTTGGGAACTTGGGAGGAGGACGGACACATGGGAGGGGGTCGGCAGACAGAGACCAGGGAGGTGACGAAGGAGGGAGGAGCCAGGGAGGCCCCAGGCCACAGCCATAATGTCGCCCCACGGTGGAGCCGATGGAGGGAGGAGCCATGGAGGAATAATGGCTGCCGACTCCAGGGGGCTGACCAATGGTGGCGGAGCAGGTAGTGGAGGAGCCCAAGGCGGAGACAGAGAGCCAATGAGCCAGGGGGATGTGGAGGATTCGGGGGGCCAGGGTGGAGCCGGAGGGACGAGGGAGCCCGGTGGATCGACGGGTGACGGTGGAGGTGAGGGAGCTAGGAGCCGAGGTGGAGCTGCTGGGTCTACGGGCCGAGGGTCCACTCCACAAATGCGAAACTCGAGTGCCTTCCTCGGATGACAATGCTCTGTACGCAGAGTTTAAACTGGCGTCATAGAACGCACAGAGCGCGTCATCCGGGTTGCTTGAGAGGTTGGCAAGCACCATAAATAGTCTGGTGTGGCCCTCGAGCGATCTCTCCCCCTGCTCCAGCAGGAGGAGGAGATATTCTGGACGAAGGAGGGGATCCATGGAGGAACACTACGGAAACAAAACACTGAGGTAAAAAACACGGAAACAAAAACGGAGGGAACACACGGAGGTAATTGTTTTTGGGTCGGTTCTCCTGTCACAATCTGTGATGGCGAGGAACGATAGAGACGAGGAATAAACGAAACAGTCTTTAATCCAAGAAACACAGGGTACATCCAACACTAGGAACGGCAGGAAACACATGAACATAACAAGTAAAACCAATAGAGACAGACTGCACAGACTAGGGCTGTGTCCGAAATCGCCCCCTATACCCTCATTCACTATTCCCTACATTAGGTCACTAATTCAGTTCAATAGAAGGAGCGAAT
>NW_015505279.1:242232-270804 GCF_001515645.1 Sinocyclocheilus grahami | reverse complement strand
GACGGTGGAGGTGAGGGAGCTAGGAGCCGGGGTGGAGCTGCTGGGTCTACGGGCCGAGGGTCCACTCCACAAATGTGAAACTCGAGGGCCTTCCTCGGATGACAATGCTCTGTACGCAGAGTTTAAACTGGCGTCATAGAACGCACAGAGCGCGTCATCCGGGTTGCTTGAGAGGTTGGCAAGCACCATAAATAGTCTGGTGTGGCCCTCGAGCGATCTCTCCCCCTGCTCCAGCAGGAGGAGGAGATATTCTGGACGAAGGAGGGGATCCATGGAGGAACACTACGGAAACAAAACACTGAGGTAAAAAACACGGAAACAAAAACGGAGGGAACACACGGAGGTAATTGTTTTTGGGTCGGTTCTCCTGTCACAATCTGTGATGGCGAGGAACGATAGAGACGAGGAATAAACGAAACAGTCTTTAATCCAAGAAACACAGGGTACATCCAACACTAGGAACGGCAGGAAACACATGAACATAACAAGTAAAACCAATAGAGACAGACTGCACAGACTAGGGCTGTGTCCGAAATCGCCCCCTATACCCTCATTCACTATTCCCTACATTAGGTCACTAATTCAGTTCAATAGAAGGAGCGAATAAAAACGAGTAGTGAATTCGGACACTGAGTGCACCGGAAGGAATGCCGCTTTTGCACAGTTTGTGCTTGCTGTTTATTAATCATTTGAAACTAGCAAACTAGCAGCTCCAGTAGTAAGATTAAAAGATTTATCTTGAACTCTGTCACGGAAATTATGTATAAACCCTAATCAAACAATTTAATAATCAATTTACAATGAACTTATACCCGTGTTGTACATTATGCTGTACGCCATGGATGAGCGCTTTGTAAAAAAAGGTGCATTATGGGCATTCTCTAGCCGTTGAGCGTGCACCAGTTGTAAACTCGTTTTTGCAGTGCATTGTGGGATTGAATGAGTGCACTCGAGAATGTCCACTATGGTTTCGGACACCACTAAAAATGGCTGTTCCCTCAAATAGTGCCCTATTTAAGGATATAGGGAGCGATTTCGGACACAGCCTAGGACTTAAATACAGGGAATGATTGGGGAAACACAGGTGTGTGGGATGACTAATCAAACACAGCTGGAGACGAAAACACACAATGAGGACAGGAACAGGACCAAATAAGGGTACAGAAACAGAGGCAAAACATTACACAGACAGTCCATGATCCTGACAGTTTTCTATTGTAATATATTTTAATATGTAATTTATTCCTGTGATCAAAGCTGAACTTTCAGCATCATTACTCCAGTCTTCAGTGTCACATGATCCTTCACAAATCAAGAACCAAATTCTGATTAATATTAGTGTTGAAAACAGCTGTGCTGCTTCATATTTGTGTGGAAACAGTGATACTTTTTCTGGATTCTTTTATTAATAGAAAGTTCGAAAGAACAGCATTATAATAAATAAAATTTGTAACTTTATAAATAACTTTACTGTCAAGTTTGATCAATTTAATTCATCCTTGCTGCATAAAAGCATCTCTTTCAAATAAATAAATAAAGTACCCTAAATTTTGAACTGTAGTGTATGTAAACTGGGTCAATAATGTTTTAACTAAGTATTGTTGAAACTTGCAAAATTCCCTCTCTGTCAGAGTTTGGCAGGTTCTTCTCTCCTACAGTCTCCAGCTGTCCAGTGGGGTGCGCCAAGTCACAGTAGGAGAGCTGCTTTACCCCGTAAACCCCACTCATTCTCTCTCTCCCCCTCTCTCCCCTGTCCTCATCTATTTTTCTCGTTCAGATGCAGAAATGGCCAGACCTCAGTGTGTGGACGCTGCCCTCTGCCCTGCTGATCAGACCTCGCCTGCTGACCTGATAATGATGAGAATGTGGTCCAGAAGATTCCAGCAGACACCGAGTGTGCAGCCTTTAGACAGCTTGTGTTTTTCCGCTCTTTAATGTGACGTGAGATCACTGTAGGCCTATTCACCTCAGTTCAAGCGGCATGAGAATCAATCATCTTTTTCATCTTTTCTCCTAGTTCCAGCACGAAATAAACATGAATGAATATCAGAAGACATGTTGAAAAAATCAGCACAACTTAATAAAACGAATGTCTCATGTAATCGATCACACAGTGCTTCGCAAATCGTCAATAAAACAGCTTGTGAATAGACATAACAGTCCTAACATGACATTTACCTCAGAAACTTTGCCAACACTGTCTTATTATTTTCATATAGGCTATCAGTCCGTTAACTGTCACAGACCTTTTTTTTTTTTTTTTTTGAGTAGGTGGCCCACAACGCAGAAAGAAAGAAAGGCCTACTTATTTTAGTTGTAGCTTATTAATTTAATTTAAATCTCTGGGCCTTTCTTTCGGCAAATTCATCCACAGTGTCCTTGGTGTTTAATTTAAGGCTCCATGTATTGTTAATGGAAAGAATAGCTACTTTCGATAGTCTTTCGATAAAAGAGAATTAAAATGAAAGAAATATAATACGGTGCAGGTGTTGCTGAAGCTAGATGTGATTGTGATACAGTTTTCTTAACTAGATACCAACCTCACACAGTTCTTTTGAATTAGCCTATTTACTATTAATTTATTTGTTTGCACGTAGGTCTAGTTTTAAAAAAAGCAACACAGTTCAATAGGCCTATAACAAATTTTATTTATTTATTTATTTACTGTGACCACGAATTAAGAATTTGTTCCCTCGTTTTAAATAAAAGGTCCCCCTCGGTGGGTCCCCAATCATCCTGTGCCCATATGCATTGTGGATACATAGCCTACCCAGATGCCACACCCCTGAGCAGGAGAGATAGACATGTTAAATAAAATAAAAGAGTAAAGAAATTGAATTAAGGTGGACTATATTTTTCCCATATAGCTCAACTTTAGTTTGAAAGCACTCTTCAGTCCAAATACAGCAAATACATTCATAAATTTTTTTTTTTTTTGCAATGGGTAGGCTTATTTGAAATATGTTAACATTTCCAGAAACCATTATTATTACTATTATAATTTATTTGTATTGCTTGATACAAATGCTTGCAATGCAACATTTCTGGAAAACAAAAACAATGCACGATTTTTAAAATGAGAAAAAAATGGAGGTCTAGTTATTTTAATCGCCGAGAAAGCAAATCCTATGTATAATTTGCAAGATTTAAAATTATACACCTATTTATAATTATAGTCTGCAATTGCATTTATATTTTTGATATTGAAAAAACACATCAGCCATCCGTTTGCATTCGCACATGTAAAGTCACCGTAAAAAAATAATTGAATAATTTGAATAATTGAATAAAATCGGAATCATCACCGCTAACCTGCAGCATACCTGACTAAAAGGAAATTCACTGCTCGAGTACCACGGTGTCTCTATGTTGGACTGCAGTACCTCTCTCGGCCTACAGGGGGCTCTAGTGCACCACAGAATCCGGAGGCAGATGAGACACACGACGGCGGCCCCTGAAACACTTTCACCGCTTCTGTCACCCAGATGAACTGACACGACACACGCTCTGAGTGGTTGAGGAGTGAGCGTACATGTTTCAAATGACCTGTAAATAAGATCTGATATTCTGCCTAGCCTTATGGACTGCGTGTTTATGTTACAGCGAGCCCCTGCATCTGTGTGTGCAGGCTTGTGTTTGTGTGGCTGGCGGCGCGAGCGTCTGATGAGTAGGCCAGAGAAGCATCTGAATTTTAATGATGTTGAAGATGATATTGTGTGTCCTTCAGCCTGTTATACTGACACAAGCTCTCCATAAATCATCATATAAGCCCATCGTAAAATCAATAGCAAACTGCAACCTCAGCGCCGACGCACTCCACGCGTCTCTCACACACCTTACAGCCTAAACTTTCGCCGTAATGCCGCTCGACCTATGGGTTAAAATCAGAGCCCCTTTAATTTGTATTGTAATAGAGACTTTCTAATCCGTGATGAAATGTCTTTTAGCCGGGCTTTGCTGGGAACATTGGTGATCAGCTCGCGAAACGGCTATTGCGTTTGTGTCTTTGTCCTGGAGTGAGTGAAGCCAGTTTAGCCGCTCGATAAATGCTAATCCAGTGAGGAGAGACCCGCGCGTTTGAACAGGACTCAAGCCGGCTTTTTTCTCCCAGACGCGGCTTTGATCTCGCTGCCCAGCGTTGGCCTTTCAGCGGAGCACAGACAGCAGACACGACCGTCTAACACACACACAAACAGTCCCATTTGCTCCATTATAACAGGGTTTGTGTGAAACAAACATTGGAGGCGACCTGCTGCGAATTCGTTTACACTTGAGCTTGTGAGTATTAAAATACCTCAGTACACTCTGAGGAAAAAAGGTACAAAAGCTGCAAAAAATTGTATATCTTAGTATTTTTGTCTTGTTTCTAGTCAAAATATCTACAAATTCTTAACTCAAGATACTTTCACTATAAGCAAAATGACATAAGATATTTAGTCTTGTTTCCATGGGGGAAAAAACTAAACTAAGTAGAGGTGCATCTCAATCAATTATTTGGCAATGAATGTTTGAGGCTTACCCTCCTTGTGAAGGGTGTCATTGATTGATTTCTGGACAACTGTCAGATCAGCAGTCTTCCCCATGATTGTGTAGCCTAGTGAACCAAACTGAGAGACCATTTTGCAGGTGTTTTGAGTTGATTAGCTGATTGGCATGTCACCATATTCTAATTTGTTGAGATAGTGAATTGGTGGGTTTTTGTTAAATGTGAGCCAAAATCATCACAATTAAAAGAACCAAAGACTTAAACTACTTCAGTCTGTGTGCATTGAATTTATTTAATACACGAGTTTCACAACTTTTCCACGACATTCTAATTTATTGAGATGCACCTGTATTATTTTGCTTAAAACAAGTAAAATTATCTCCCAGTGGGGGTAAGTAAATTACTCTTGTTTTAATATTTTACTTACCCCACTGGCAGATAATTTTACTTGTTTTAAGCAAAATAATACTTAGTTTAGTTTTTTCCCCATGGAAACTAGACTAAATATCTTATGACATTTTGCTTATCTAGTAAAAGTATCTTGAGTTAAGAATTTTTCAGATATTTTGACTAGAAACAAGACAAAAATACTAAGTAAGATATCCCATTTTTTGCAGTGTGTGGCAGTACCTTTTCAAAAGGCACACCTGTGTACCTAAACAGTCCATATTGGTACCTTAAAGATACATATAAGTACCTGAAGTGTATATATAAAAGGTACAAGGTACCACCCCAGTGACAGCTTTTGTACCTTTTTTTCTGAGTGTAATTATCCTCCGATAAGACGGATAATCATAAGTCTTTGGCATCAAACACTTCCTTTTCTTTCCGTACCCACTGTATATATAATTTTTGTTTTTGTCATACATACATACAGATTCTGAAATAAGATTAAAATGTATTCTAGATTATTTATTCCAGATTTATTCTGTTTAATATAAATTGTAATACATTTTATTTCTGAATTTCAGTATATTCAGGTCATTGTCCCATTGTCTGTATGCATTATAATCTTTTTTTATGAATACATTTATTATTTATTTATTATGTTGGGCATAAAGTGAAAAATATAATCATTCATAGATAACAAAGCTAATAAAAATAAATAACAAATAATATTTTTAAAAAAGGCTTAAAAAACCACAACACTTTATTAGGTAGTTTGTCATATTTGTTTATTGTTATTTCTTAAAGAATAATAAGTTATGAATTGTCTCATATTTATAAATGACATATAAGTCTCAAGACTCAAGATTATTTTCAAATGCAGTAAATGTAATTTTAATTTTTGATTACGTGGCAAGGTTAATCCGGCTAGTCCAGTGGAATAACAAAGTAAATGTCAGAATAGTCACAAATAGTAAAAAACAACATAAAAATACTAAATATGAATATTTAAAAATATTAATATTAACATGAAAATAGTCACATTACATATACATGTACTGTAGTTTTAAAGAAGGCTATTCATTTTTATTTATATATATATATATATATATATATATATATATATATTTAAATAGTTACACCACTTGACATTTTTATGAAAGTAAAACATAAAATTAAAACTTTCGTTAAAAACTGAAGTTTTTCAGGAACCAGAATGAACATAAAGATGCCATTTCTAAGAACTTTAATGATGTGTTTAAAAAAAATCTTATTTTTGAACTTGGACATCCTTATGTATTATTTATTTATAATGATATTGATCAATGGTAATGAAAGAGTGAACTTATAAACAGGTTATCTGGAACACACTGTGTGTTCAATGGCAGGTGCTCACGTCACACAGCATATCCTCCTTTCCTGCAGATCTTGCTGTACACCCTCTTACACACACATCAATGAGTGTGTTTCGGCAGGGACACTGGTACAGTGTCATCAGCAGGGCTGTAGTTGTGCTCATGTGACAGAGGTGGTGCGAGGCTCTTTCTGCATGTGTGTGTGTGTGTGTGTGTGTATAACATTCTGTGCAAAGGGCAGAGCGTCTGTAGGGCAGGTCACACATCTAACAGCGGCAGTGAGATGTTTTACACACCAGCACATCACTTCACCATATTTCATTCTTGTTGATTTGATTTTTAAGGATGTCATTTTTAGAAATGAAATAAGGTAAAATAAGCTGCTCTGGCTTTGCGTGTTCATCACTGATAACTTGCAACAAACATCAAGAGTGAGAAAGAGAGGGAGAAAGACTGAAACCGTTATCCGCCTGTATGTGAGGATGACAGGGCGTCCCACGAGGCCGTGCGCTGGGTGACCGGGGTTCTGTGTGGTTCTCTGGGCTGAATGAACGTGTGTCAGTGTCTGGGGTCACACAAAGCGTGACCTCTTACTTCTGTCTGCACTGTAAAAAAGACACACACATCATTCGACTGCTGAGTGCCGCAAAAAAGGACATCCTTCTCTCTGTCACGATCACACACTGTCTTTCCACCACATCCCTGTGTTCATTTGAGAGAAAAACATATATGAATTTAATTAACGGAAGTGGTCTACTTTATGTTAAAATATGATGTACTTATGAGGGATAATGTAGAGTCCGCTGACAAATTGAATCACCCTGAAGGGGTTTATTTTGCAATAATAATCTGCTGACTGTACATTATCTCACTTATTACACAGTTAATGAATGAATAAGTTATGAATTAATTAAATAAAATAATCTTATATTCTTTATTTTGGTTTCTGTCAGTGTTATTTTTTTTATTATCGTTGATATACTATTAAAGCTTTTGTTGATATTTTGAAGTAGATTTTATGTTTATATTTTCATGTTTGTTGATGTTTTAATAATTAATTTGTTCGTTTTGTCATTTGTATTTTGTTTTAAATATGGCTATATAGTTTTACATTTGTATTTATTAATTTGAGTTTATTTAGTTTTAGTTAAAAATTATGTTGTCTTGCAACTAACTGAAATAAAATAAATGTAAGGTTTTTTAATATTTTATTGTATTCCAGTTTTATACTATTTTAAAATATAAACACATTTTTTTAATGGTTCTTCTTTTAGTTTTACTTATAATAACCCTTAAAATGTGTACTTCTTTTTCTCCAAAGTTGTAAATAAAACATTATTGGTGCATTTTACAAGAAAACATTTTAGTTTTTCTTTTTCAAAATTGCATGTTTAATTCAATGTGTTACTTGCAGTATCTTTGTAACTGTTTGTGAAATTTACTAGTAATTTGTGAAATTTATTAATTTATTTATTTGTTCAGTGTATTTAGCCAAACACTCTAAAAAACGATGGTTCTTCACGATATATATTATCATAGTTTTTTGGTCATGTAAGTGTGAGCAGCTCTGTTAAGCTGAGGATACTTCTCTTCTCCACTTAGTAAGTGCAAGAGACATTGAGTTTACAATCCATATTATTAGAATTTTTTAATTATCACTTGAGTTTACGCATAAACACACCCAGTCACAAATATATTAAAGCTATTCCATGACTTTATATCACTTTTTTCTGTCCATTTTTGCTTTTGGCCTTTATAAACATAATGTTTTTACATAAACAAATGGACACTCTATAATTCTAAACTCAACTGTCAGTTGTCATTTATTAATGTATTCAGCTAACTGTTGTTAAGAGCACTGACATTTTGTTGCAATTTCATGTCAATAAAAAAGTACCTAATTCACACAACATGCTGTTGTTGTTGTTGTTGGTGGTGGTGTTTCACAGACTGCCAACACACCCTCAACAGGTAAATTATTTCTTTCTTAAAATGTCTATAATTTTTACATTTCAAATTGTAACTGGTTTCCTACCAATCATGTCGTTTTCTCTTTTTAGTTTAAGAGGACATGTAAGTGCGAGCAGCTCTGTTCTCTTCACCACCAAGTAAGTAACAAAGATATTGAATGTATGGTCTATATTGTTAGACTTTTTATTTATTTATTACTTGGTTTATGCATAAACATACACGGTCACAGCTATCCCATGACTTCGTATCACTTTTTCCTTTTAACATTGTGAAGTTCTCACGACACACTACGTTTGGCCTTCATAAATAATTGTTTTGTTTTGCTGCAATTTCACATCTTTAAATAAATAAATACAATTTCAAAGCATGGTTCTTCATGGAACCCTATACAAAGGATTCTATTTCGCACCATTATTGGTGCATTTTACAAGAAAACATTTTAGTTTTTCTTTTTCAAAATTGCATGTTTAATTCAATGTGTTACTTGCAGTATCTTTGTAACTGTTTGTGAAATTTACTAGTAATTTGTGAAATTTATTAATTTATTTATTTGTTCAGTGTATTTAGCCAAACACTCTAAAAAACGATGGTTCTTCACGATATATATTATCATAGTTTTTTGGTCATGTAAGTGTGCGCAGCTCTGTTAAGCTGAGTATACTTCTCTTCTCCACTTAGTAAGTGCCAGAGACATTGAGTTTACAATCCATATTGTTAGACTTTTTATTTATTTATTACTTGGTTTATGCATAAACATACACAGTCACAGTTATCCCATGACTTATTATCACTTTTTCCTTTTAACATTGTGAAGTTCTCACGACACACTACGTTTGGCCTTCATAAATAATTGTTTTGTTTTGCTGCAATTTCACATCTTTAAATAAATAAATACAATTTCAAAGCATGGTTCTTCATGGAACCCTACACAAAGGATTTTATTTCGCACCAAAAAATGGTTCTGCTATTGTTGCAAGCTGAAGAACCCTTTTCTGGTACTGTTTAGAATCCTTTTTCTTAAGAGTGCAGTACTGCTCCACTTCTCCGATAGTGCTGAGGAAAAAACATGAGCAGAGAAACCCGAGTGTCTCCTTATGATGAGGCTGGCACACACTTACCTACCGAAAACTTTAAGAGAAAATATCTATCAGGAGGAAAGAATTAGATTGACCTAAGCAGAGGGAGAGAGTGAAATAAAGCAGGATTTTCAGCATGGGCCGCTACATAACCTTCAAGAGGATTCTATTTTTCATTAGAGAGGTGTCAGACGCTAGCCTTTAATACCCTCATCCTGGCTGCGAGGAGAAACCTGCCCCAGTCTCGGCACATAATGAACAGAGCCCAACACACTCAAATCACACACAACACAGCATAAACACACTTTAAAGCATTTCCTGCATTTCAACATGTTTATCTTATGCTGAATTGTCCAATAACTAGAATATTAGCTATTTGATGTGTCGTTTTCACAAGACCTGCTCATTCCAGTAAATAATCTATTATAATTACTTCCAAAACACACTATACAAGGCCATGACAAAAAGTAGTCACCAATGCAGAAGACTGATTAATTATCTTAATCGATCGTTTTAATCTATCTATTTATCTAATACACTGGATGTGTGTTTTTCTGAGTACAAGTTCCATTGTTTTAGCCAGAAAATCCATCCGTCCGTCCGTCTATCCTTCTATCTGTATTTGTTTATTTCTGAAAAATCTTTATTCATGTTTGGAGGTCATTATTGAAATCCTTTGCAGGCAAGTCTTGGTAACATCAGCCAAAAGGAAAGTTGTTTCAGAGATATTATAAAGAGAACGATTAGCGATAGATAAATTAAGAAGTTGATCAGAACACAATATTGAGACCATCTAGAAATGCAGTCAAATAATAATTGAACATTCTTTACATAGATTTTTTTTTTCATTTGCATCTGTGACATCTTTGGTCCAGTATGATAGCTCACTTTACATAATATACAAGTTTCCAGTGAGACTGCGGTGCTTTTATTTGTTTATATATATTTTTAAAGCAGGCGTCGTCTTAAGTGCTACTGCAAGTGTAATGCTAACAGCTGTCCCAAACATTACATCTCACACAATCTGTTAGCTGTTGTGAAAGAGCAGCACTAGAGCACTTAGACAGCACTAAACAGCTGTGGCATAAGAGTCACTTTCTTTTATGGCCAGATGCAAAATGCCTTTGGTAGATGCTAGTAAATGCAAAATCGGAAAATGCATGCTGATATATCATTTCATGACATATCAAAGGTAGTTGGGTTAAGTTTACTCACTTCAGTTAAATTCATCCTACAGTATATGAAGTATCTGAGCAGAGGTAACCAATGTTTCCAACATTGCATGATGTCACTATGCATGACGGAATACATTTTTTTCTTAGTGCACTAGATGCAGTTAACAGCTTAGTATTTGTTACATACTGGCTGAGAACAGGCTAACTAAATAAAGGCAAAAACAATTAGGCTAAAATTTGATCTTAATAATACATATAGGACAGGGATGTCCAAACCTGTTCCTGGAGGGCCAGCATCCTGCAGAGTTTAGCTCCAACCGTAAAACACACCTGAACCAAAGCCGTCAATTTTAATTTAATTAAAAAAAAATTTCCCCCCGAGGTCTGCTTTTTTTTTTTTGACAACATAGTAATTTTTTTCCTACTGTGCCTTTAAAATATCTTTACATGTGCAACATGAGTGTGAATGGAACTTCTTATGAACTTCTAAATTAGTCCAATCTAGTTTTTAATTGCCATATCCTCCCAAAACAACATCATTGCAAAGATGTATAACATTTTGACAGAAATCACAAAACAATCAGAGCTGAAGTGTAACACAGCTGTTCAGATTACACTGGAATGATCAGGGACTTGAAGAAAAACGTACACGCCGATCATTTCTAACAAATGGATTTCATAAAAAGATCTGCAGAGTTGCAGGTGCTACACAACCACAAACAAGGTGGATTTTGTCAACAAGCTCGACCTGATATTATTTCTTCCAAACAGGAATAATATCTCTCTGACTTCCTCCTTTTTTGCCTCATTGTGACTGGGTAGGCAACATTTCCGAACTTTGAATAAGCATTGTCAATGTTGGCTATAAGTGCATACTTATTTGTCTAATGTCAGAAAATTACCAAATTTTAAATAACTGCAATTTAGTTTAAAGGAGACATATTATGCCCCTTTTTACAACATGTAATATAAGTCTCTGGTGTCCCCAGAATGTGTCTGTGAAGTTTCAGCTCAAAATACTTCACAGATCATTTATAATATAATTTTGAAAATGCCTATTTTGAGTGGACGCAGAAACACGCTGTTTTTCGGGCCTGTCTTTAAACGCAAATGAGCTGCTGCTCCCCGCCCCATTTTCCAGAATACAGCTGCGCCATTACAGCTCGGACCTGCTAAAAACATCTGTTCTGGTTCTGATTAGCATGTTTATCGCGCTGAAATCATGTGTTTTAAACCATATGAGTTTAAACTTCTGATATACGGTTTTCTGAGAGCACACATCTGAAGCACACGGACAGAAAGCGGCTGTCACAGCATGTGAGTACTAAACTAAGTTCTCATTCACACACAAGCTTACGTTAAAATCTCACATGAGTTACAAAAACAGTCGGTTATGTCTGTGAAGGTAAACAGCTGGGAAATAAATTGCATGTTTATTTTAGATCTGTGTGGCAGCACAGTAAATAAATCATCGTGGGTGTAAACTTACAGATTAAGGGGCGGTAATATTATAATGAGATCCCTTTGCTACGCCACCAAGGGAGCGGAATCAGACGTGCTCGTTTTCTCAGACGCTTGCAGAAACAGGCTTCCCAAAACAAAGTTACTGGGTTAATCTTTTTCATGTTTTCTTGGTTGGTAGATGCACCGGGTACCTGATTATAGCACTTAAAACCTGGAAAAGTAAATGCCCTTTTTCCACTAGGGAAGATGTTCTGATATTTAGAGCATTTTCATGGTATGATGAATTATTTTAAGTGCCAACATAGTTTGACATAAAATGAAACAAAGTTACTGGGTTAATCTTTTTCACGTTTCCTTGGTTGGTAGATGCACCGGGGACCTGATTATAGCACTTAAAACCTGCAAAAGTCAGATTTTCATGATATGTCACCTTTAAATGCCCTTTTTCCACTAGGGAAGATGTTCTGATATTTAGAGCATTTTCATGGTATGATGAATTATTTTAAGTGCCAACATAGTTTGACATAAAATTTTGAAAGTTTGAAGACCATTATGAAAGAGAAGTACACTTTAGCTTACTTTTAAAAGAACTAATATTCTGAAAAGAACAAGTGCAAACAGTTAAATAAAAACATAATTTAAATGTATATTGAATAAATTGGGCAAAGTTGCTGGACATCAACATGCATTGTTGACATTGGCTATATGTATGTACTTGAACATCGAACATACTCAAATGATATTGCAAAATTGTGGATGGTTTGAATGACTGTACAACACAGCACACAACTCCAAGCAGCAACACAGGTGTGTATCATCCCACTTTCCCATCAATGTTGTTAGCCGTTAGCGAGTAGCAGTGCTTCCTCCTCCTCTGCGATGTTTTCCGTAACACACCGCTGTTAATTATCCTCGTTAGCGTCTGAGTCAGCAGCTCTAGGCTATCGAGCGTTGGCTCTCATGATCTGTGCATTTGAAAGGGATCTTCAGCAATAAAAACATGTCAGCCAACCCCGCACTGGAAAATTGCAAATTGGTGAATGTGCTGAGTGAGCGCAAATGTGTGTGTGTGTTTTTTTGTGCTGACTGTGTGCAGGCCTGTGGTGATGGATGCTGGCTTGACACAGCCTCAGTGTTTGGGCTGTGGGAATAATGAGTTTCATTGTCCCCTACGCACAATATGCACAGACACCGAGAGCAGAAAGAGAACACTGTGGCTTTAATTAAGGGAGAGCTACACACACACACACACACACTGACCCAACATGATGGTGCTTCTTATTTCTGACAGTGGTGAGTGGAGTTGTAGTCTGGTAGGGGCTGGTCCTGCAGGACTCTAATAAGGTGCTGTAATGTCAGGGTGAGTTGGCTGTTGCTGGATTTTACTCGGAGAAGACAAGAAGGCTCTTATGCACACAGACGATGCTAATTCATTAAAAGAACATGGCTTTTGCTGCCATTTGAAACTCAAGTGCATTACTGCAACCAGAATATCTTTATCTATAATATTTACACAACCAATTTTTATATCATATTAGAATAATAAATATGTCCAATTACCAGTGATGAATGTTTACATTTGCGGTACGACACATTGCTCAAACTAAAAGGTTAAGTAAACTATTTTTATTTCCTATGTTGGAAACTCTCTTTTTATTGTATTTGGGTCTGTTGACATATACTGAAAAAAGCATTGATATAAAGAAGAGATCAGCCGCACATTACAATGCTATGCCAAAGTAGCAGCAACATGCTACATTTGGTGGGATCTTTACTTTTAAGTTCCACATAAAATTTTGAAAAGCGCTGACAAGAACATTGGGTTAAAAATTGGCTGTGTGAAGCCCTAACTTTATGTATTAAACTCATACAATGCAACTTCTTAAGGACCCTTGTAAAAAATACGTTTTAAAACTCTTTTAAAAAGAGTTATTACGTCAATAAGAATAGTGCAAACTGAATGTAATGTTTGTGGACACTTAATTGCATGTTTGTTGCAATTAATGAAAATGTATTATCATTTAAATTCAAGTTAAGTTTTTTTATAGGGCTTAAGTATATTTTTATATGTAATTATCATGTATTTAAATATACTTGTAATTACAAATTTGTAATGATAAAAATGCAGTTTAATGCAATTCAAATACAATTTAATTTTATAATCACATACTTTACATGTGAATGTTAGTCAACACATCAAAATAACTGTACGTCTTTAAAGGGGTCCTAGAGCAGTCGTCATTTACTCCCGACATCTGAGCCGCTGAAGACGCAGTGAATTATGTTTGTTTTTGAGGAGAATGTGCCCCCGATCTACATAAATGCGTCTATGTTCGCGCGAATCATTCATGATCCAGCTTCACCTCCAGAAGAAGTGAGTGTAAGGTTTTTTTAAACGAATCTTTGCAAATAGCCTTTCCTAATAATGTGCTAATTAGCGAGTTTCACGATGAATGCGGCTAAAGTAAACAGTCTCTCTGAGAGCGGCTCGGAAGAGAGGGGCGGGGTCAGCAGAGCTCATTAACATTTAAAGGAAAATGCTACAAAACTGCATGTTCTGAAAAGAGCTGTTTTTAACAGGGTACAAAAGGTGTCTTTTACACTACCATTGAGAAATTTTAACCAAACTATGTTACAGACTTTTTATTAAGACCCTAAAGAATCATATCAACTTGTGGAAAATGGACATCCTATGACCCCTTTAAAGCACGATGACAGATTAATAAAACATAACAATTTAAAATGTACTTTGAAAAAAAAAAAGTCTAATGTTACATGATTACAAAGTGCACTTAAGTGTGTTAGGAAAGAGTAATGAAAAAAGTTTCACTTTAACTACACTTAAGTGGCCTTTTATTTCATTTTATATTATGTGTGAGCACAGTCTTTTTTAAGTATACTTGCTGAAATCCTCTGGTTATGATGCTAACTGGGAGTTTTCCTGTAATATCTAAGAGACAGATCTATGGCAATGACACCTCAACTTTGTGACAGGCTTTTTTTTAGATGAGAGCAGAGACAATTAGTCAATGTGAAGAGCAGATCATGGCAAGAGTAAAGTCCTTCAGGGTTGAGAACCTTTTCCCCATGTTATTAGCCTCTGTTCCACGAACTACTTTCTTCATTCTTCTCTCTTCCTTCGTCTCCGTCCCTCACCTCTTTTTGTCTGTTACTTCGTCCCTCACTTTGTTCTCTTCTTGTTTCATCCCCTTTCTCTATGTCTACACAGTTAAGTGCATATCAGACTGCTGTGCTAATGTAGAAATGGTAGAAGAGAGACTATAATGAGAGCGAGAGAGAGAGAGAGAGAGGGACACAGAGAGACACTGACTGACAGAAATAGATAATTAGGACAGAAAGTTTCACTGCAGTTAGCGACACAGATCAAAGGAACAAGGACATTAAGTTCCATTGTAAAGTTTTTCCCCTTAATTGCTCTTGGTCTTTTTAAACAGTGCTTACATTTAAGCTCTTGACACCTTGCTTTAACTGCACATGAAACTCTGGCCTTCCAGCGCTGCGTAAATGTCACAATATACAATGCTATGTTGTATTCTAATATTGAGTTTTATTTAAATTAGTTATCATTATGAGTGTGCCATTTTCTCAGGGCACTTTAGAAAACAGTATTATTCCAACACGTTAAAGTTCAGTAGCACTAATTCATAGTGGTGGTCCTAAAATATGAAAATTAGTGGTCGTTTAACAGACACTTGTAACCAAAGCATCTTACAGTCCACTTATTACATGGTCAATTCTCCTGGAATAGTTAAAGTGCATTGACTTTACACGAAAAAGATTTTTAGGGGGAAAAAAAAGCATGAAGGTCCACCTCAGATTGGCAAGCAGATCATACGAAAACATACAAATGAGATTCATACAAATTAATATGAATTTGCTACCAATTCGCCAAATAAAATTGATAACAACTACATGGACTTATTGTAAAAACAATATTGCGTTACTCCATAAAAAAGTAACTAATTACGTTACTTAGTTACTTTTTATGGAAAGTAATGTGTTACATTACTTTTGCGTTACTTTTTAAACCTGGACAGGGCTTGCTTGTTTGTTTTTAAAATAAAAAAGTTATTTTTGGCAAATATACTTTTCACACCAAAAGTGAAATACAAGGAAATGAAAGTAAATTTCCGTACAGTAGAATGCAGAGAAAGAAGAAATTTCAACACACTTCAGCAATATAAAAAGACGCACAAATGTTTGTCTAGAGTAATCTTTGCTTATTAGTATGCTTGAACTGGATCATCAAAGGTCAGAAGTGAAGTGACATGTGGCCAAGTATGGTGACCCATACTCAGAATTAGTGCTCTGCATTTATCCATCCAAAGTGCACACACACAGCAGATTCGGTGCCTTGCTCAAGGGCACCTCAGTCGTGGTATTGAAGGTGGGACAGAGCACTGTTTCACTCCCCCCACTGGAACAAGACTCGAACCTGCAACCTTTGGGTTACGAGTCCGACTCGCTAACCATTAGGCCACGACTTCCCCAACAAATACATTGGTTAATAGAATAGGATTAAATACATAAAGGATATTTGTGTGGTTTAACATTTAATTATTGCAGGTTTGCGTCATATTCTGAGTTACATTATTTTTATGCATTTTGAGGAATACTGAATCTGTGTGTTTTTTTGTGAGTGAGATGAATTAATGCATATTCATATCTATTTACTACAGTAACGTCTGATTTCTCTCAACATGAGGACAGCAGAGCTGTCAATCAATACATTGAAAGAAAAAAAAGTAACTTGCGTTACTTATTTGAAAAAGTAACTCAGATATTCTCTTGCAAATTAAAAAGTAATGCGTTACTTTACTAGTTACTTGAAAAAAGTAATCTGATTACGTAACTCGCGTTACTTGTAGTGCATTACCCCAAACACTGACAACAAAAATACAAAATTGCAACTAATTTTAAATGATTAAAAACAAAAAATATAAAAACAAAACTAAATATGAATAAAAATATATCATGCTAAAATAATACTGGTTGGAATTGCTCAGTGATACAGACTTGAACAAGCAACCTTCCAAATACAAGCTTTAACCATTATGCCACACTACTCCAATAATGAGTTATTGTAGAGTAACTGAACAATTATGGAGGAACATTATGTATTTGTCTCCCACTTGACACAGCATATGTGCTTTAGAAACAGTCACTTTGAAAATCCAGTTTATATTTATAAATTATTTGTATATATTTATAGAATGTATTTATACATTTTATATTCATATAATTATCACCTGAATCTCTCTCTCTCTCAAAAAAACAAAACAAAAAAACAACCTCAGTTCACTTCTGTTAATGGTGCCTTTAAACGAAGACAATTGATGTCATTGACGCCATTCACTATTGTCAACCTAAACTTTACTCTGTTCCTTAATCAAATCTATCATATGGCTTCAGATTTCTTGGTACGTGCTGAAGTACACAAGTTGTAATGCGGCTTTTCCCCAATTTTTGTTTTTTTGAGCTTAATAAATTACTAGCTGTCATTGCATGCTCAAAATGTTCTATTTTTGTGATCCTGCAGAACAAAGAAAGTATGGATTTGGATTTTGACTAATTGTGGTCAGAATCTTATTTCTGGTTGGACTATTCTTTTAAAACACAGAATAGTCCGTTTATCTGGTGTGTATTACGCTGAAGTTTGTGAACAGTGCTTCACATTCTGATTGAAATGACACCGTTAAGCACCATCAAGATCTCTGAAACAGAGAAGCAAACATCTCCATTGATGAGGAAGAGCTATTCCGGTCAGTTAAATCATTGTCCTGTTGCCTATTATTGCTTTAAGACTCTGAATCATTACATTGTTTCAGCTAATACCTATTGAACCAACAATCATTTTAGCGAGGTCAAACTCAAAATCTATCCCTGTTTATCTTTTTGCAAATGACAGACTCTCCTGCCAGCTCTGACTTGAACCAATTTAATTATGGCTCGTTAAGGTGCTGAGCGGTTAACACAAGCCTATCGACAAGCGGGAAGGACACGCTAATTAAAGGCCATTTAAATGTTTATCCCAGAGCAGTAATGGAGAGACACTTATCATTGAAATGCTGTTTGTAGCAGATCCCTCTCTCTCTCCGTCTACAGGGACGTGTGGGAATGAATCCCAGTGGAGTTCCTAATGCAGTGGGAGGACATGCTTGTCAGGTTCGCGGTTAACGCAAACCTAAATATTATAGAGTTCATGATGTTTGGGACAATGAAAGGAAGGGAAGAACAACAATCAGCGTGCTATGCTTGTTACTTGATTATTACTGATGGCTCAGTGTTATCCCGGGGCGAAAACGTCATCCTACATTTATTTTTTGATTTTTTTTTGTGCTCATAAACAGGTTTATGCTGCTATAGGCTCAATGGGAGATTAATCAGGTCTTCTGTAGATCAGGTAATCCTCAGTCACACTGAAAAGTAGAGAGGTGTTACAGGTGTGATTATAGACCTGAAACATATTCTAATTATTTATTGATTTGTATTAATTCATGGCCTCAAACACATCCTGATCACTATTTTCTGTACAATACAAACACAAAATCATTCATCCATCCAGGGATCCTACACAGGATAAGCGTCTCAGGCTGTAGTTCAGTCCATCGCAGTGCTAAGTTTTAGAACAATGTAATTACAATAAAATGACAACGTATTAGTTCTATTGAAGAGGAGAAAAAGTTGAGTGAGACCAAAAATAATACTATATCTTGAAATAATTTAGTATACAGAGTAATATGTGGGAAGATCTTAAAAACAATGTACTTTTATCTTGAAATTGTAACATTTCTTTATAAGTGTATCATGTGCAGGATGAAGATGCATTAGCTAGTTTGTTATTACATAGAAACATTTGTTAATTTAATTGTCATAGTACAAAATGTAAAATTTGTATTATTATTTTTATTATTGTTTTCCAAATTCTTTATTACCACGACTGGGACAGGATTCCCCCTATAGGTACATTTTAAATGACTTTTTACATCATTCTTATTAATATTTATATGTATTTTAAATCTGTCATTAATGTAAAATACTAAATCAACTATTCTTGATTATGGAAATTGTGTTTTGACAATTTAGTTGAATAATTGAATAACCAATGACAAAACTGAATCCCAGTAAAAATGTAGGACTTATATATATGGCATATGATTATTTATATATTTAGTATTTACATCTTTTTTTTTATTGAAGATATGTTATAATAGCAACACTATGAATTCAAATTGAATGATTTCACTCAATTAGCTTATTGGTTTCCATGAATAGCAAAACATGTGTGAAATGTACATGGAATTATTTAATAGCAACCCCATTATTTACATTAAATATTAAAATAATGAATAATTAATCTATAATTTTTTTGCATCTAAGAATTAAAAATAATAACACTAGTAAAAATATGCCACACTGATCCTCCAATAACTTAAATATGAAAACCATTTTTTTTGTATTCCACAAAAAAAAATATATATATATATATATGACCATAAATTCCTCATTAACGATCAGACACACACAAATAAAACCCTTTGATATTTAACATGATAGAATGTCATAGATCACTATTTTCCAAAGACATAAAATGAGATCAGTTAACCTTAAAAACGGTTGCGACTAAACTGACCAAATCTCACAAATGTTGATATTCAGATGACAAAATAAAGCAGTGTAGCCATTCATCAATTGTGTTGAGATGAGATTGTATGCCATCTATAGTAAAGAGAGAGAGAGAAAAAAAGTTTGTATTCTCCGTATTCCCCATAAAACTGAAATTGCAGTACAATACAATACTGAAATGTTGGTCAAACAATGGCTTATATTGAATTATATTATATCCACTACTGCAAATTAAATCTTTCGTCTAACATAATAAACAAGACCAGCATAAAAGCCCCAATACACCAATTAAAATCTTAAAACACAAGGTATGGTGTTTGTCACTGATGTCAGGACAGCAAAATAACCTTTGCTTACCCGACACTTTCCTTCCAACCACACAAACACAATAAACAAGCTCCGACATCTCTATTTCATATTAGAAAACTGAAATCAATGTGGTACATTTGTCTTTATTACTGAAATAAATAGCTTTTTCATTATGCTGTGATCTCTCCCTCTCTCATTCCCTCTCTCTGCTTCTGTTGCCATTACTTAAGGGCTCTCCTTGGGCCTGAGAGGCCTCTATCCCAATGTCATTCATTTGCCACCAGCAGTAACAAGCCTCTAACAGTTTAGAGACGGAGCGTAAGCAGCCATTTCCTCTCGTGAAGGGAGGAGAGATCGAGGAGAAGAATGCCAGAGGAGGAGGGGAGATGATCGAGAAGCTGGAATGAGGAGAGGCCCGAAAGCACAAAAGAAAACTCAACTGAGGATGTAGATTTGCATTTTCTTTGGCTCGGCCAGTGTGTGTGTGTGTGTGTGTCTCTTTATGTGTGTGTGTGTGTGTGTGTGTGTGTATGTCTGTGTGACTCTGTGACAGCGACGTAATGGCTAATTACCCAGGATGCTTTGGGTCCTTTCAAACCCCAGTCTCTGTAACCCAAACAGAGCGAGTGAGAGCGTTTGTTTCTCAGAGTCAGGAAATACATCTTAGATGTTAGGCAAAAGAAATGATAGAACACACAAAAAAACAGATGGTATTCAACAGGACAAGATATGATATTTGAATGAGCTCTTCGCTGACCATCTGATGCATGTTGCACAGAAAAGAGCTGGTGAAAATCACAAGTTTCAATCTGATTGGTGAGCTTTTACCAGGGAACGTCACGTATTTAAAGGGATAGTTCACACAAAAGTGAAAATTCTGTCATCATTTACTAACTCGGACAGCGCTGTCATTCACCATTGCCCAAATTATCTCTGTATTGACTGCACAACCCTCTGTGACAGCGACGTAATGGCTAATTACCCAGGATGCTTTGGGTCCTTTCAAACCCCAGTCTCTGTAACCCAAACAGAGCGAGTGAGAGCGTTTGTTTCTCAGAGTCAGGAAATACATCTTAGATGTTAGGCAAAAGAAATGATAGAACACAAAGAAAAACAGATGGTATTCAACAGGACATGATATGATATTTGAATGAGCTCTTCGCTGACCATCTGATGCATGTTGCACAGAAAAGAGCTGGTGAAAATCACAAGTTTCAATCTGATTGGTGAGCTTTTACCAGGGAACGTCACGTATTTAAAGGGATAGTTCACACAAAAGTGAAAATTCTGTCATCATTTACTAACCGTCAAGATGTCCCAAACCTCTATGAGTATGAAATGCAATTCATCAAATAAAAATTCTTGAAATTAAAACTTTTAGTAGTTCGGCACAGTCTTTTAATATTATTTTAATAATCAAATGTATTAAATATTATGTAATACATATGCAATTCCTATAGGCATGTCTTATATAAATATATTGCTACATACTTTTTACTTCATACAAAAAAAGATATTTTGCAGAATGTTGGCAACCAAACCATCCCAATTCCTATTGACTTCCATTGTAGTGCATGCACTGGAAATCAAAGGGAACCGAAACTGTTTACATTCTTCAAAATATCTTCCTTCGTGTTCTGTAGATGAAATAAAGTCATACAGATTTGAAATGACATGCAGGTGCACACACACACACACACCATTGCTGGGGATAAGACTTGCCTTCAAGCTATTCATAATTTACAGTAGTTAGGCTACAGTAAAGCTGCCCTTTTAAAAACTGGTTCATTACATTTAATATACTAACAAGAGGTTGCTTGCTATATTGAGGGGACAATTATCTTTTTAAAGCGGTCATATGATGCGATTTCAATTTTTCCTTTCTCTTTGGAGTGCTGCTCACTCTAGCCCCCGGCCTCTGCTCACTCTAGCCCCCGGCCTCTGCTCACTCTAGCCCCCGGCTTCTGCTCACTCTAGCCCCCGGCCTCTGCTCACTCTAGCCCCAGGCCTCGGCTCACTCTAGCCCCCGGCCTCTGTTTCGTTGTGAAAGCAAAACTACTTTGTTTGGTCTTCCAAAAGAGGACACGACTAGAAATCAGTGGTTAAGTTGTATTTACAACACTGTTCCAGAACACTTCAACCCAAATATTCAGATGTGTGCAGCACATTTTATGGAGGACTGTTTCCTGATCCTGGGAGAGTGGACTACAATGCCGACTGTTCTGACTCACAAACTGTAAGTAAGGTTTTTTATATTTAAAGAGTTTTTATATTAAATTTTTTAAATATTTAAAGCGAGTTTTTTGGGCAGTGTAGAGTAGGGCTTGTTGTTTGTCATTTCTCCGATCACAAATGCAGACATGGATTTATGTTTACATGGCGCGATGCAACGCAACGCGTAAAAAGACTAGCTGGCCAATCACAGCACATCTAGCTTTTCAGACCGATGAGCTTTGTATAAATCGACGTGTTTCAGAAAGGCGGGGCATAGAGGAAAAACAATAATGTACAGTATGTGGAAAATGATGTGTTTTTTGAACCTTAAACCGCATAAACACATTTCATTACACCAAATACACCAAATAATGTTCTTCTTAGCAGCATCATATGACCCCAGATTATCCAGTGATGTAATTTATAATTTAATCAGAGCTGTATTTTCTGGCACGAAAAGTTTTGAATGAATGAATTTGAATTATGGAATCTGTTTTAATTAGCAGTAAACTTGAATAGATAAATCTAAATTAAATATAACTAGAAAATATAGAAAACACACTAATTTATATCAAAAGCAATGTGATGAACAGCACCATTAACCAAAATATTTTGCTAAAATAAAGCATAAAAGCAGAAAGAAAGAAAGAAAGAAAGAAAGAAAGAAAGAAAGAAAGAAAAAAACAGAACAGGGACTTCAATGTTGTGTGCAATAAATAAAACAACAGCAATAATTTCATGTCCTCCAATAAGTAGATGAGTTTCTTCATCAGATTTGGAAAAATATAGCATTACATCACTTGCTCACTAACTGATCCTCTGCAGTGAATGGGTGCCATCAGAATGAGAGTCCAAACAGCTGATAAAAACATCACAATAATCCACAAGTAATCCACACCACTCCAGTCCATCAGTTAACATCCTGTGAAGTGAAAAGCTCTGTTTTTGTAAGAAACAAAAACCGTTGCTTCTGGTCAAAATATGTGTCCAATAACCATAATAATGCTTCCTCCAGTAAGGGTGTGTATATTTTCAGGAAATTTTAATTTTTGGATGAGCATTTTTCCTTACAACTTTTCCTTTCATGCTTAAATATGGAAATAATTAAAGGAGCATCAAAACTGCATATGCACGCATTTGTTATATATGCAGCACATTTATGGATGTGTCAAATGTTTGAACTATAATATAATATATTGCAATGTGAGATCACAATATTAGGCACACATTTATATGTAATATCTATCTATAATTTAATTCACTTTTCTTTTTTTTTGTGGGTAGAGTACCAATTGAAATGGATTACATTTAATCATGTTTAAAATGAAGATGACTGCCCTTGTCATTTTCACATATTCATATTTTTAAATTGTAATTCTTCCCCTTTGTACTGAATTCAACTTAGGTATAATATATATCTTGCAATTAATATTATTATTATTATTATTAATTTCATATTTTTCAGTTGCAAGCTTTTGAAACAGACTTTACAGTCTTTGAAATTCAGTGAAGGTCGACTAATCTTTTCAAATTTAAATATGTAGTTATCTGTATGTCTTATCCATAAGGATGCAGAGCTAGACAACAAGCTTATGGTGGAGCTGAGAACCAGAACCAAGCTGAAGGTAAACTTTAGCTGTAGCTTCTTTCACCTTAATATGCCTTGAGGTGAGGAATAAGACAAAATTCACTCAGTAAGCTATCAGCAGGCTCGATCTATTCCTCCACTTTCTCAGTTACAAGTAATTACACTTCATTGTATTCAGTTGTGCTGAAGGCATTAAAACAGACCAGTACCTTACAGTCAGACTCATTTTAATGTTTAAATAATGCACATTTATGTGTTGCCTAAGACTGATCAGCCCTATGGAAATATCCTGGCTCCACTAGAATACACTACACCACATTACCACCAATCTCAACATGCTGTAAAACACTTTCTGATATTGTAAATGGTTACAGAGAAAAACTGAGCATCATACACTAAATGACCAAGGATCACACTCTTTACTAGCATAATTTTCATGATCCTTCAGAAATCATTCTAATATGCTGATTTGCTGCTCAAAAAACATTTCTTAATACTATCAGTGTTAAAAACAGCTGTGCTGCCTAATATTTTTTGGAAACCATGCTACTTTTTTCTCCAGGATGCTTTAAGGAATATAATCTTTATTTGAAATAGAAATCTTTTGTAACATTATAAATGTCACTTTTGATCAATTTAAATCATCATTGTTGAATAAACATCAATTTCTTTAAATAAATCATAATGATCCCAAACTTTTGAACAATAATGTCAGCTATACACTAAAAAATGCTGGGTTAAAAAGTGACAAACCCAGCTATTGGGTTGTTTTGACCCAGCGGTTGGGTTTGACCGCTTGGTCAAAACAACCCAATATCTGGGGTTGTCCCTTTTTAACCCAGCATTTTTTAGAGTGTATCTGGAGCAGATTTTATGTTGATCATTGAAGTGTGAATCCTAATAAATCCTTCTTTTATTAATCAATATACTTAGAAATAAACGTGATTTAGTCTCTCTATAAACCATTTTCCTTTTAAAGAAGTCCCTAAAATGTTAAATTACATGATTATACACTCTAAAAAATGCTGGGTTAAATATAACCCAGCACTGGGTTAAAAAGGGACAAACCCAGCTATTGGGTTGTTTTGACCCAGCTGTTGGGTTGTTTTGACCCAGCGGTTGGGTTGTTTTGACCCAGCGGTTGGGTTGTTTTGACCCAGCGGTTGGGTTGTTTTGACCCAGCGGTTGGGTTGTTTTGACCCAGCGGTTGGGTTGTTTTGACCCAGCGGTTGGGTTGTTTTGAACACAACCGCTGGGTCAAAACATCCCAATAGCTGGGTTTGTCCCTTTTTAACCCAGCGCTGGGTTATATTTAACCCAGCATTTTTTAGAGTGTATATTATCCATTTATAAATTGAACAATTTGAGCAAATAAAATTACGCTGAAAAATTCTTAAAGAATGTTAGTTCATAAATGTGTTTGTATGTGTGAGTTGTCACTGATGATGTGTATATTGTGTACATGTGCATGCTGTCCAAAGATGCATTCCTATAATATGGACACCATAAAAACAAACTTTTTTTTGTTTTATACAAAAAGTGTCAAACTATAAAATGAAGACAGATATTCAGATATAACTTTCACATTGAAATCTGACTTTCGTTTGCAAACTTTCATATCTTGTAAAATCTCAGCAGAGTTTGAAACAGGGGACATAATGTGATGTTATTAGATTAAGTTTCTCATGTGAAAACCCAGAGAAGCTGCAAACTTAACTAAAGTTATTATTTGCTTAATTTACTTTGCAGTTTAATCTTGATGTCCGAGAAGAGACAGTGGAGATATTAAAGCATTTCATTTCATTTGATGTTATTTTTTAACCTGTGAGCATACTTTACAGTTTTACTTTGCATCTTCACAGCTACAAAAAAATCTAATAAAATATCTGTGAATACTGATCGGATGCAGAAGTGTGTGTGTGTGTGAACCTAGTTAACTATATTTTGGGAATTAATTTATACCCAGAAGTGAGCTAAATGTGACAAAACCTCCTTTTGGGGATGTCCTTAATTGTTAAAAAAGTAAAAAAATATAGTAAATAAAGTTTATTTTATAGATGCAGAAAGTTGCTGTTCTGTTAGGGTTAGATTGTAATATTTATAACTAGCTGTATATAAAAACAGCAGAAGTCTATAGAAAGTCCTCAATTAGATTAGTGTGTGTTTGGTGTTTGATATTGTAAATGCACGAGAAAAAAAAAACAGACAATAATGTGCATACAGTATAAGGATATGCTTATTAAATGTCTTTTAAATACTGATCAGATAGTGTGTGTGTGTGTGTGTGTATTAACACATTGCTGATTCAGGGTGGTATTGCAGAGTATGTTGTGTTTCAGGCATGACTAGTTATCAGGGGCCCTGACCAGCTAGAGGACATTAACAGAAATACATACAGTATATAAATATAGCAACTAACTTTTCAATCATTAGGATTCCATAACATTATGGAATATACACACACGCACACACATTAGATTTCAAGACATTAATATAATTGTACAAATATTTTATATAATATAATTCTTTTAATAGTTTTAAAAATATGTGTGTAAATGAGATTTGCATTCTGGCGTCCTATTTTTTTAAACTAGGTTCTAACAATTAGAATAAAATGTTAAGTAATGTAAAACAATATTTGAAGATTTTAAGAACATTTACGTACCCCAAATAATGCAAATAATCTAAAAAAAAGAGAGAAAAAACTTTATGTGAGGGGAAAAAAAGAATTATTATTCTAACACCATTACAAATGTCTCCAAAGTTTTCACACTTTGTTATGGTGAAACAGGGGAAGGATTGGGAGTGTGAAATCTTTGTCTTCGAGGGGCGAACCCGTCCCGCTTCCAGACATCAGCGTACCTCCACAAGCCCTGTGAAGAAAAACACAGCAGCCGCAGGGAGAGAGACAGAGTGAGACGCAGCCGACGTTTCCAGTTCAGAAAAGTGCGCTGTGCTCCCCTGAGAGTCTGTCTCATCTCTATGATAGCCAATAATAGCCCATTGTAGTCCCTATTTTACCCAGCACTGGGTTGTATTTAACCCAGCATTTTGTAGAGTGTATGCATAATTTACTGTTATTACTATAACATGTATCAAGGACACTGCAAGATAAAGTGTTACCGATATGTGCACTGATCTGTATTTTTGATGCTCATATGTAATCAGTAACATAATACTCAACATACACACCGTCATGGCAATTCGCAACTATTTTACATTTTGGCAAATTTGTGGCAAATTCGTATGATTTTGAACAATCTCATGTGTACGTTTTAGTATGATCTGCTTAATGCTGATAGGTTTATATGTGGAACTTCATATGTTTAGTGATTTGCTAAATATCGTACAAATGTTTCTAAAATCAACATCTTGTAAAATTGTTACGCTTTCTTATGAGATCATGTTGAATTTGGACCAAGACTGTACATTTGTATACCTTTGGCCAAGTTTTTGGAGTACACTAACAAACATGGTCTAAAAGCAAGCTGACATGAATTAAAGCAGCACTATGTAACTGTTGTCGCTCTAGCAGTTAATAAACAGAACTGCACACATCCCGCGGAAGAACATTCCAACTGGAGCTAGTTCTCTAAGTGTATGTCTCTGGTGATTCACGCAGGTGTGTGTTACTCCGCAGCAGTGACGACCAGAGCAGCCTACAATAGTCCAAATATAAGTACTTATTATAAGTGGACCGTAGTGATTCGGAATAAGACCAAAACGTGGTTTGGAAGATTAATTCATGATGTACTGCTCATTATATACATTTCGCAAATTTTGAACAGAAAAAGTTACATAGTGCTGCTTTAAAGCCAAACGCCTAATATTTAGATTTCATGTTTTTTTTAAAGAGTATAATGAACATAATTAACACTTGCACACGTAATATTCTGTGTTGCAATTGGTAACTAAAATTAAAACAAATACATAAAAAAAAAATATATATATATATATATATATATATACATATTAGATAAAAAAAAACACTTATATAAAAAAAACACCTAAATGAAAATTAAAAAAGTTGAAGTTTAAGTACTAAAAGTACTACAACTAAATAAAAACAAATTAGCTATAAAAAGCTAAATGGAAATATATGTAAAAAAATACAATAATAAAAATAATTAATAATAAAAGAGTCAAAGCACATGAAACGTAAGCTAAAATGAAAATGAAAACTGATCATACAAAATTATAAAAAAAAATGATACAGTTGTACATCAATAATAGTAAAATAACAGGTAATAATGTTATAATACATTATATTTGAATATATTATGTTTTAATACATTATATGTCTAACACTGCAAAGGAAAGTATTATTATATAGTATGGCTGTCAAATCGATTAATCGTGATTAATCGCATCCAAAATAAAAGTTTGTGTTTACATAATATGTGTGTATATCATATATAAATATAAATATATACATGTTTGAGTGTGTATATACATATACATAAACACAGTACACACACATATATCATGTAAACACAACATTTTATTTTGGAAGCAATTAATCACGATTAATCGATCTGACAGCCCTATTATATATTAGTATAAAGTATTTACGTATAAAATGCATAATTCAAGATTCAAGTCAGGTGATGCTGAAACATCTTTAAACAATGATATTCTCTCAATGTTAGATTATTAATAGTGATAACCAAAGGTAGAGGAAGTGTGTATTTAGTGTGTGTGCTTGTCTGTGAGTGAGTATTAGAGCAGAGAGGGCGCTCCATTATCCCAACATCCCCTAATCATTACACTCACCCTGCATATTATTAAGGGGAAATGTTGCATCACACACACACACACACACACACACACACACACACACACACACACAGACACACACACACACACGCACACACACGCGCGCGCCCATCAGGCACGGGGA
>NW_015505279.1:229885-242048 GCF_001515645.1 Sinocyclocheilus grahami | reverse complement strand
ATTCAATACACACTCCCCGTATATTATTAAGGGGAAATGTTGCATAACACACACACACACACACACACACACACACACACACACACACACACGCACACACACACGCGCACCTTGCTGGAGCTGGGATTTGTGGCCAATAAGTCACATCCTAAATTGCCTGGGTAGCCATCTTTGATGGTGCCCTGCTGTTTTCCTCCTCTCATGATCCCAGTGGTTCCTCAATTTAGAGAGGCTCTCGTGAACCTGTCCCTCGCACAAACACACTATAATGGCTAATTATGGAGTGTGTGAGGATATCGAGCCGTCTGGCTCTTTTGACATCACTGTCACAGGCGGAGGGGTCACGGTGAGTGGCAGGTCGCGGGACGTCAGGGGTTTATCTGTCTCTCTGATCTGTTACACTCTCTCAGCACTACTTAAGTGGATTCGCAAACTCTCCTGCTATCAAAAGCACAGCTCAAGCCTGACTGAAGAGATAAAAGTACAGTTTAAAGATCTTCATGCAGTATTTTATCTCCTACAATCGCTCAAACACTAAAGGCCCTTTCACGGGACTCATGACAGAGCTTCAGCATGACAGCCAACATTTTTGGCCTCTGAATGTATCTTTGCCAACTTGTTTTCAATTGCCAGCACCTTACAAAAAAAATCAGATGTCATGCACATTGTTTTATAATCACTGCCACTTCATAGACTTCTATGCATTTGCAGAAACCTATAAGAAGAAGATGATGAAGAAGAAGAGCCTCATGAAGAGCCTTAACAGCCAGAAAAATTACTTTAAAAGATTTTAAAAGATTACTTTAAAATCTTCAAAAGATTTTGACTGTTGTTTGGCAGTTAGTCAAACATCGACTATCTGAAAGACTTTTTAAACAGAACATTAGGAATGCACCAATATGGAAGTTTTGGCCATAATAATAATAATAATAATAAAAAAATTATAAAAAAATTAATCAATTTAAAAACAGGTAAAACTGCAGAAAACAATCTTTCTAATCCTACAATCTAAAAAACAAACAAACTTATGAAAGGTAAAAGGAAAATATAGTTTCACAAATATAAAAAAAAATTATTAATACAATTTTTGAGTGCCATGACAAATAAAATCTAGGCCAACTAGAAATAATATGCCGTCCCATGATATTTCGGAGACAAAATTCATATTTAGTAAATAGATTGGCCTATTTTACTTAAATGGACAGTACATATAACATTAAACATTCCCATTTAAGGCTGATACCGATATGACTGACCAATATATTGTGCATTGATACATAACATCATCAAAAAGTGTACTGTTTGATACGGATCCTGAATGGAAACTTCTTGATTAATGTACTGTTGCTATAGTAACCTCATCATATTAACATGTAGTTTGTTTGCAAGCATCGATGCTACCATTCAAAAGTTTGAAATTGGTATGACTTTTAATGTTTTTGAAAGAAAAACATCTCTTATTCTTACCAAGGGTGCATTTATTTAATAAAAAAAAATACCGTAAAAATAGTAATAATGTGAAATATAATTTCAATTTATTCTCTCTCTCTAATGTATTCCTGCGATACAAAATCTTCAGTGTCACATGATCCTTCAGAGATCATTCTAATATACTGATTTGCTGCTCAAGAAACATTTCTGATTATTATTAGTGTTGAAATCAGTTGTGCTGCTTCATATTTTTGCGGAAACTTTTTTTTTAATGGTTCCTTGAGGAATGTAAAGTTTAAAAGAACAGCATTTATTTGTAACACAATTTTGTGACATCAAAAACGTCTTTACTGTCCCTTTTAAACTATTTAACGCATCCTTGCTAAATAAATAATTCATTTATTATATATATATATATATATATATATATATATATATGGGAAAAAAAACACAAAGAAAAACTCCTAAACTTTTGAATGGCAGTGTATTTGACACCATGTGGATTTATGTGCTAACATGTAGCCTAACTTTTGTGGTTACTCCATGCTGTAAACATTCCTTCATGTAGCATGTGGAAATACTTTATAAAACCCCTTTACAACCCTTTGTTTTGACTTCCTTTGGAGTTCAAACCTGATCGGTGGGTGAGACCCCCAACCCCACTTTAATTTACACCCTACCCACGACTCCTGAAAGACCCTTTATCAGCGCTCCCAGCTGGAGACATACGTATGAGAAGAAGGAGGAGAATAAAAGAAGGAAAAGACAGAAGAACTGACAGAGGCATAAACATCATTCACTCACTCTCTCTGAATGTATGCTCAGGGAGAAGTGAGGAAATGAGAGAAGAAGAAGAGAAAGTGTTGTTGGGCAGTCCATCATTCTGTCAGGTAGGTATGTGAGAGATCGCCTCAGGTAGATGTGCTGTCAGGTAGCGGACAGGTATTAACCTCTCCGAAAGCCAGACAAAGACCAATCGGACGCACGTTAAACACGAGAGACGTTAGCTGGGAGGGCACACTCACACACACAAAAAAAAAAGATAATGACTTAGACTTTGCATAGGTGAGCATTCCTGCACCTGTGAGGCTCACACTGGTCTAATACTTCCCAGGTGTGTGTGTGTGTGTGTGTGTGTGTGTGTGTGAATCCCTATGGATTCATCCAAGGAAGCAAAAGTGCAGTCAGACCAGGACACTCAAACAATGACTGTTACTTAGTACAGAATCTTGGGACTTTACATAAACAAAATGTGTAACACCTGTTACTGTTGAAAACTGTCTGGCTCTGTGTGTCAGAGTAGTGGCATATAGTGAGCCTTAAAGGGATAGTTTAACTAAAACGAAAACTCCATTGATAGTATGCAACCAAAACTTTCAATCTTCAAAAAGATCATAAGGACATTGTTTTTGATGTGAATCAAGTGGTTTAATCCAAGTCTTTTGAATTAACAAATTTAATTTAGGCTTTTATTCACATATCAATGTTGATCAATGCTAAACTGAACTCTGCATGAAAGTGGATCTCGAGGGCCAGAGTTTCCCAGCCCTGCCGGAGATACACCCTATAGCAACTGCATCATCATGGCAGAAAGCGATCCAGGTCCTGTCGTTGCGTTCAATAAAAGTGGCAAACAAAATAAAACATTGTATGTCATTTTAACCATTCAGCAGCCAGATGAAAAAGTTTGAAAACAAAACAAATTACATGCGAGTTTAAGCATTCAGCAGCCAGATGAAAAAGTTTGAAAACAAAACTAATTACATGCGAGTTTAAGCATTCAGCAGCCAGATGAAAAAAAGTTTGAAAACAAAACAAATTACATGCGAGTTTAAACATTCAGCAGCCAGATGAAAAAAGTTTGAAAACAAAACAAATTACATGCAAGTTTAAGCATTCAGCAGCCAAATTAAAAAAGTTTGAAAACAAAAAAAATTACATGCGAGTTTAAGCATTCAGCAGCCAAATTAAAAAAGATTGAAAACAAAACAAATTACTTGTGAGTTTAAGCATTCAGCAGCCAAATTAAAAAAGATTGAAAACAAAACAAATTACTTGTGAGTTTAAGCATTCAGCAGCCAAATTAAAAAAGATTGAAAACAAAACAAATTACTTGTGAGTTTAAGCATTCAGCAGCCAAATTAAAAAAGATTGAAAACAAAACAAATTACTTGTGAGTTTAAGCATTCAGCAGCCAAATTAAAAAAGATTGAAAACAAAACAAATTACATGCGAGTTTAAGCATTCAGCAGCCAGATGAAAAAAAGTTTGAAAACAAAACAAATTACATGCGAGTTTAAACATTCAGCAGCCAGATGAAAAAGTTTGAAAACAAAACAAATTACATGCGAGTTTAAACATTCAGCAGCCAGATGAAAAAGTTTGAAAACAAAACAAATTACATGCGAGTTTAAGCATTCAGCAGCCAGATGAAAAAAGTTTGAAAACAAAACAAAACAAATTACTTGTGAGTTTAAGCATTCAGCAGCCAGATGAAAAAAGTTTGAAAACAAAACAAAACAAATTACTTGTGAGTTTAAGCATTCAGCAGTCAGATGGAAAGAACTTTTCTCGACACATGAAAACATAAAATAAAAACTAAACATTTTTCCATGTGATTACACTCATTGAGTAGCTAGATGAAAAAAAAAAGAAAAGTTTCTCCACACTCAAGTAATAAGCTTGAATCTGGAGTCACAAATCAATAATAGTGAGTTTCTAATCAAGCAATTCATTGACCTCGTATTGTAAATCCCAATATAGCGATCGTCTTCCTGGCCCGATCATCTGTGTGTAATTATGTGAGTGGTAAGAATGGACCTGAACACTGAAACAAATACGAGTGGTGTGCTCTTGCTGGGACCGCAGAGTTGAGAAGGCTTGCTTGAGCATTATAGAGTTAATTAGCTGAAGATTACTATGCAGTGTGTGAGTCTGTGCCCCAGAAAGGCATCATTAGAAGCGGTGATGTGCACATGCCTGTGGTGCATTGATCCAGCGGCTCCAGGAACAATACAGATTGCAGATTTTATAATTGGGCCTGCGATTCTCAGATGACTTGGCTTGTGTTGTGTAGCATGTATGGGGGGGTTGAGCGGCTTATGTTCATGTAGGCATGCATGTGAGAGTGTGTGCATGTATAGGGTAATCTCTGGGTTGTGTGTGTGTGTGTGTGTGTGTGTGTGCATGTGTGAGAGAGAGACAGAAAGAGAGTTCAGACAGACGTGCCCTTTTCCTGCCTGGAAAGAGGAATGTGGTGATTCTACATGAATTATGCTATGAGGAATCCCAGATTGACTAACAATCATGCACACACAATGCATATAAATACCAGGTCAAACATTTGATTTTCCAAAAGGCCGTCTGGACATTTATGACATACTAATTAAAGGGGAAATATCTCTTTAAATGTGTGTCCTCTATGAGACAGTATGGGTTCATGGGGACTGAATTCTGGTCAGGGCAAGAGGACACCATATTGATTAATATAATATTATTACAGATGTATCTAATAAATTACAAACAGGCTCCCAAGATTATTTTTATTTTATTTTATTAAAAATAAATAAACAGATAAATAGACCCTTTTATTACAAACCCTTACATATTATATATGTAAAATGTGTCTTATCTTAAAAATGTGTAATGTAATTTTAAACACATCAAAATTTGAATGCTTCCAAAAGTATTACTGTATTTGTATCTTTGATAATTAAATTGCATGATTGTTAAATCTTTACCACTAAAATATAATGTCTTCACATTTTACACTCTACAGCTAACATTTTTATTGTATATGACTTTACACTATCACAACACTTACCCAAAACTTGCTATATGCTAATGATGTCTACTCTACGAGACTTTTAAATGCTGCGCTTTCAAGTCTTTCTGCACATGTGCTGTAAATTTTTGCTCATGCTTTACCTAACTTAATAAAGGCGGGGGGTTCCATCTGACTGTCCTCATCTCCTCTCTCTCTCTCCCTTGTCTCAGTAGGAGTCTGAGTTATGATAATCAGCTGATTAGTTGCTGTAGTCCTGCTCCCACAGGCTCTTTTGTGTGTAAAATCTTCTCGCTCAAATGACATGTGGACATCATCAAGCTGATGAAATGCAGTTGTAATGAACAAGTGGGCCGGAGCATCTGCACAGGGACCCCAAACCCACCAGGACCCCATTCCACACTCCCAGCAATGCTAATGCTGCGAGCTGCTCGCCCGCCGCGTGCTGTCCCTGTGGAGCGCCGCATGGAAATGCTCCGAGATGCATATTCAAACAGCACCTTCACTGGAGCACGCCGCATGAAGTGAGATGGAAGGAGCTAGAGAGGGAGAGACTGAGAGCAGAGTGGCCCATGCTAATTTGGAAGCTGATTATTTTGCATCAGGCACAGTAATGAGGTGACAGTTCATTTGTGAGCGTGTGGGAGGACGAGAGGAGAAGGGAAGGAAGGAGAAGTGGAGGATGGGGCGGTGATGCTTGGCTGGACGCAGGTGTTGGTCCGCTCTGCTCGGAGCTGTCAAAGCTGGTCTGGGGGTTGCTGTCAAATTATCCCTCCTATAAAAGGCAGAGGCACACAAATCGGAGAGGCATTTAAGGAATTAATGCATTCATATTCAACACATATTGCAACCAGCATTTCATTAGAAGTGCACAGCTCGTATTAAAACTGACGGCTGACCTTTCACACTTCCCCTTTCTACTTGTACCGCTGCGGTTATTACATACGTGTTTGAGTCGAGGAGGAGCTAACATGATAAGCGGCTGTTATTAAACACGGGGACTGACGAGGAATATCTGCTCCGTGTCATTCTCACTTTAACGCTCGTGCCTTAATGTTATAGTGTGTAAAGATATGCGGCCTGTGACAATAGAGCGAAAAAAGTAGGTGTGTGCAAACCAGGTGTATTTTTGTTAAAACTACAAATTTTCTAAATATTTGAAAATCAAATAAATCATGCCTTCATGCCTTTTATGTAAAGATTTGTTTGACCCTTATCCCAGATAATAAAATTGTAATCATTACATACATATATATATATATATATATATATATATATATATATATATATATATATATATGACCTTCCGTTGTGGTATGATTTCTACCAAAGCAAACAATTTTGCCTCAAAGTTTTTTTCAAAGTTAGTGTACTAGTTTACCAGTGTTAGTGAAGAGCTTAAAACTAAATATGACACAAAATGTGTGAAATTTGTGTGAAAAAAAACAAACAACAAAAATAAAACACAACACACACACACACACACACACACACACACGCACACACACACAAAAATAAATAAATAAAATAAAATAATAATAATAACAATAATAATAAATAACAACAAACAAACAGCTGTTGTGTGTCTGGTTGCATTAAACAAGTAATATCTATCGCTCCATCCAGATCAGTGTCAGTGTGATGAGAGAGTTTTGTTCTGAGATATCTGATCGTGGCCGGTGTCGTCTGGTCTTGAGATCAGGGCTCCAGATGTGTGTGTGTGCTCGGGGTAGAGCCTCTGCCCAGGTGGGCTGCTCAGGCACTCGCAAACCACCGTGACTCTAGATGTCCCACTTTGGCCCCTTGTGCCTCTCCCCTGTGGATAGGACCACTCTAGTACCACAATCTGTGTGTGTGTGTGTGTGTGTGTGTGTGTGTGTTAGAGAGAGATTGCAAATGCATATGTTCTGTGTGTGTGAGGTCTGATGTAGTGAGTTGATTGTGTGTCTTCCGGGCTCTATTGTACCTTCAACCACTTGGGACACACACACACTAACACAGCCACGGGTCAAACACAGAGGTGTGCCGGACCAGCTGGCAACTTTCTGTTCCTCAAGGCACTGAGAGCAGAACCCTTTCAACAGGACAGATGCACACTTTCACTCTCCAGCCAAAACCACATAACACAGACCATCACCACAATACGGGAATTCAATAAAGAGGGCTTTTAGGTCCCACCCCTGTGAAGTACGAAAGAACACTTGTCCACTCAGGAACAACACATTTAAATATACTTACTACACCTTTAACATTTATTTCATGAATATATGCATGTGCAGGTTAGAGATAATATGTAATGTAGGCTATATAATCAATACAAAAGATACCTCAATCTGACCTGAAGCAAAACTAGTTGATATTATTTACTGTACTGGTTAGAAATGATTTCAAGGAATATTTTCAATACTAAGTATCTAACAAAAAATAATGGCAGATTAATATGACAAACGTTGTATGTTGAAAGTGCTCTTTGCAGCAGCCTAATGCTTTTATTTTCATAAAAACCTGTACACTCCCTTGTGAAAAAGTATTAAAGTTAAGCATACTTGTATTACTTATTACGAAAATAATACACTTGAAAATAATATACTTAAAAGCTTAAAAGATACTTAAAAGGGCTTTTTGTACCTTAAAGTACACGTTTCAAAAGTGTGCTTATAGCAACTGTATGTAGTTCTGTGTATTTTTGGCGACTTTGGAGTCCCCTACAGTTAAGTGACTGTCGTAATTGCCGTAATTAGTGACGTGCATTTGTTGCTGCCGTAAAGCAATCCGCGTTTTTTGCGGAATTTGGTACAAGCTCACCAAACTTACATACTCCTAAAAATAGAGAAACAGAAACAGAGGGCATTTGTCTTATTAGACGTTATTGTAATGGCCGGATTTTATTGAAACTTATATTTCAAGGTAAAAGAAAAAAAAAAACATTTCATGAAAGTGAAGTATACCTTTAAGTACACTTAATGGGCTTTTATTTCATTGATATCATATTATCTGCAAGTATTTTTTTTAAATATGTTTTAAACACTACAAGTGCACATTTAATACAATTAACCACACTTCTTTTTCACAAGGTGCTGTAGATAATTGCATAAAGCCAGCCAATGAAATTGCATCATACACTTTGTGGGCTTGAGCTCTGGAATCCGACAGCGTAAACATACAATATACAAACACACATTAACGTCTCATTCAACCATAAAGCACACCATTAAAAATGTGTTACCAGATAACCTAAAAATACACTTTATCTAAATAAGCAGTTTTTATTCAAGCAGAACGCATTATTTATCTAATAAATCGACTACATTAGGTTACAGCAGCAAAAGTCATTTTTAGCGGTCAGATCAGGTGGCCCCTTAATACACTGCAGAGTTTCAACTGAGACGCGCACAGAAGTGTGTTGTTTGTGCAGTAAGAGATGTCAGAGGGTGAATCGTGCGGGTTGTGATCTTTTCTGCTTTTAATCTGGAAGATTAAAGAGCTCTGCCTCATTAGCATGTGTTTCTGCATCTCCCTGCAGAGTCCATCTCTACACACACACGCACACATGCTCAGCCTATTACCCACTCTTGGGGCCATTAAGGCCTCACATTAATGATGCATAATTAGCATATGATGACAAATAATAGTAGTGAGCAGTATTAGGTGTAATGGAGGCTGCAGCAATAACATGATATCCCACTGTTACCCACCACCAGCCATCCCCCCAAACAAACACACACACACACACACACACACACACACACACACACACACATACACACCAGATACTATAAGTCTGCCCCACCACCAGCCATCCCCCCACACAAACACACACACACACACACACACACACACACACACACACACACACATACACACCAGATACTATAAGTCTGCTTGCGAATATGCTGCTGAGAGAGGGGAAAAGCTAAAGACCGTCTACATTCATAAATTATTCAGATGTTATGTTACTTGTAAGACAGTACAATGGCATCCATAAGTCATTGTAACTTATGCTGCATTAATCGAATCAATGAATCACACAATTATAATAATAATAATGGAAACGGGCTGTGCTAATTAAGCATGTCCTGTGCATTTCTGTTCTGAATTATTCATAATTGTAAATCAAAATATAGAGTGGTATTCACAAAGCATCTTCCCCAAGTGAACACTATTAACTAGACAATGAAAGTGTTCTGTTTATTTGATCAAAATCGCAGACGAATGATCAGTTACCAAAGAGTGAGCTTCCCACTTCTGTCCAATCACAGTAAAGAGATCCAAGTGTGCCGACAGCCAAGACACACAATTACAGACACCCAGGCTTGTTTTTCTTATATTTATATGCAGTTGCGTTAGACACAACTCTCAACTTTCATATACTTATTGTCCATCAAAACACAGCTAGATAGATGCACTATTTGGACTATTTGTTTTAGAACTCTCTTCATCCCCTCTTTCTCTCCGTCTCTCTTTCACGTGCCTGTTTACGGCCTCCTCAGCTCAAATTGACTTGCTAATGTTAACTTTTATTCGGTTGCTATGGGTTACAGCGTGCTGAGGTTTGACAGTGAGTGTGCGGGCAGTGCTGATTAGTAGCAGGCAGTTCTGTCCATCTCTCGCGCATGGCTGAACCATCTGGCCATTTACTCGCTAATAAGCCCCTAATGGGCCAGATATTCGCAGCCCTGTCACACGGACGAGGTGCAGGATGCCTACAGCCCTCAACTCCTTCTGACATGTTGCTTGTTTCACATCAAAACTCGTCATTTACAGGCAGAGAGCTCAGAGGACGTAAAAAGTTGACCTAATCTACACTGTTAACACACACACACACACACACACACACACTTTGGGCTTTGTTATGTGTCAGACAGACTGAGCACATGGTAATGCATTCATCCCTTCACTGTCTCTTCTCTGATCCTCTCGCTCTCTCTCTCTTTCAGTCTAATTTTTTCTCTCGTTCTCTTTCTCTCTGCCACACTGAAGCGAGAATATGAGTGCTGTCAATATATTTGATTATGCACACATCGATTGCACTTTTCCAAAGAGAGGATTATATGCATGGAAAAAATACAAGGAAGGCAAACGAAAGGAAATGGAGACGGAAAAAGAGAAAGAGCGAGAGAGTTGAGGGATATTACGCATAAATCTGCAAAGCCTTCACGACTGCCGCTGTCATTTGTCCTAGAAGCATTGACTTTTTGCTGTGGATGTTTTCAGATGAACTGATCCAGCTGAGATTGTAATTGGTGACATGCAACTTTAAGTTTAACCTTTTCTGAGACACTGGTGGCAACCAATTAACTGGCCATTGAATAAAAAACATCCCTAATTATCAGTCTCATTACGGCTGTATCGGGCTGTGTGTCTGGAGAATGTGCAGAAACAGAACAGAGCTCACGGCCTTCACCGGCGTCTGAACGGCTGCTGAACTGATTAAAATGACCAGAAACCTTTTTAATGCTGAACAGAGGAGCTGGGAGAAACCTCACAGTACTTGAAAACAGGAGGTCATAGAAGAAAACGTATCAATGGAGGTTTGTTTCAGTGTCTGTGACGATGTGGCTTGTCCTCACAGATCACTGCTGTGACTAAAGTGACCAGTGAAAATGTTTAGCTACTGTAATGAAGGCCAGCGACCACAGTGAAGTCTGCAACCTTCAACACCCTGTCAATCACACTGCTGCAGAGACGAGAAGAGACTAGACAAGATGAGACAAGACGAGAAAATATAATAGGAGGGGAAAAACGATGAGACGAAATTTTAACAAGGAGAAATGATAAGATGAGACAAATATGAGAAGAGATGTGATGAGACAAGAAGAGAAAGTGCGAAAATAGAGGAGACAACAGATAAGAAAAGATGAGACAAGATCAGAAGAAACTAGATGAAAAAAATTAACAATAGAGGAGAAATGATAAGATGAGACAGGAAGAGCAAATATGAGATTCGATGAGATGAGACGAGAAAGAGAAGAGAAAATAAAAAAGGTGAGATGAGATGAGACAAACTACACAAAAACATTTAACAGGGAAGAAGATGAGATCAGATGAGACGAGAACAAATATGAGAAGAGATGAGACAAGAAGAGAAGAAAAATACAAAAAGAGAGGAGATGAGAAAAGACAAGATAATGAGTCTAAATGAGATAGTTTAGCAGGAAAGAAGATGATATCAGATGAGACAAGAAGAGCAAATATAAGAAGAGGAGACAAAAAGAATAATCTAAGAGGAGAGGAGAAATTATGAGAAGAGACTAGACAAGATAAGATACGATGAGATAAAGAGACTAGATGGGAAAATACAAAGAGTGAAGAGAAGACAAGAAGAGCAAGTATAAAAGAGATATAAGAGAAACTAAGCAGTTTACAGTACAAAACTGAAATGAGACAAGATGAGAAGAGAATATAAAATATGGTACAAGAGAATAAGACGAGACAATGAGATCAGATGAAATGAAAATGATAGCAAAAATACAAGATTGAGAAAAGATGAGAAGAGACAACATGAAAAAAAGTCAACAGCAAACAAGAAACGCAAAAATGAAAAGAGAAGAAATGACAATAAGACAAAAAGGTCAATATAAGAAGAGTGGAGACAAGATGAGAACAGACGAGACTAGACAACAAAAGATAAAAGGAATATGAGAAGAGAGACTAGATGAGACGAGAAGAGAAAATACTTTACCAAAGGACAAGAGACGAGATGAGATGAAACGAGACATGGTGAGAAAAATGACACGAGAAGACGTGAGAAGGAGCAGATGACCTATCATTCAAGCAATAAGATGGCGGCTCTGAACTCACTGAAGGGTCTTCTTAAAGCACTCAAGAGGAAATCAGCTTTTCAGTCATCCGCCATGCTCTACGCACCATTATAATCGCCTCACGAAATAAAAAAAAAATCTCTCGCATGCATAGAAAATCAGAGATGTCGCAAAGCATCAAAGTTTG
>NW_015505279.1:218618-224753 GCF_001515645.1 Sinocyclocheilus grahami | reverse complement strand
ATCAGTAACACTTTTAATATAGGGACCAATTCTCAGTATTAACTAGTTGCTTATTAGAATGCATATTACTAGCATATTGGCTGTTTATTAGTAATTATAAAGCACATATTCTGCATGACCATATTCTACATCTCTAATCACCTAAACTTAACCTTACTAACTATTAATAAACAGCAAATTAGGCAACATTGAGGCAAAAGTTATAGTTAATAGTTAGTTAATGGTGATAACTGCACCTTAAAATAAAGTGTGACCAAATTATCACATTTTTACACAAATAACTATTTTGTGGCATCATTTTCACCACAAAACAAAAATGGTCCTAATACAGTTTTGTCAAAATGTAGTGTAGGCCTACTTCTTTACCTAAGAAATGACAGTGTCAATGAAGGGACATGCAATGACAAATGATAAATAATAGGAGGGTTACAGGATAAGATAATTGAGTGTTACTTCCAAATTGTATTTTTGTCCCCCCCAAATAAAAAATAAATAAATAAAAATGTGAAAATAACAATTGTGTGTATTTAGGACACATAAAACACAAGCTTTGAGACTAGCCTGAACCGTTTATTCTAAAACTATTTAAAATAATATTTCCTTGACAGATTGTCTGGTATCTTTGACATGGCATTTGTTCATGACATTTCAAAGGGAAAAGTTCTCAAATTTACAAATTCTCTTGTGATGCTTGTATTTGCACTGTTACCATTGTAAGCACAGAAATGAAAGTGAAGTGTTTGTTTTAAGAGCGTGTAACTTATAAAAGTCCACCGGAAGGCAAACTTTTTGCTTTCCTCTCACACTTTTTCATTCTTTCCTGGCCCTGGCTCTCTGTCTTTCTCTCTGCCACGGCTCAGTCCATTCTGGACGAGTGTGTGTTGAAATGGAAGGGTGCTGTGGATCCGGGTTTGACTGGCATCTGGGACCAAGAGACTTTCTGTGCTGTTTCAGTCAGAGAAAGTGCATGAGACAGATGGAGAGAAAAGAGGAGAAGAAAGAAAAAAGAGGAAGAGCGTGAGAGACATAAAGCGAGGGATGAGGGAAAGAGAGAAGGTGAAATATTCAGACGTAATCGCTCTCCGTCTGTCAGGCAGAGCAATCATGGACCTTCACAGACCAGCAGCATCATCACTATCTGGTTATGATATGATGGCAGAGTTCTGACCCCGTCTGCGGCGAGGAGGAGGAGGAGGAGGAAGGCTGGCTGGGCAGGGCAGGGCAGGCTGCTCTCGGGGCTGTGGACTTGTCTGCTTTAATAGAGCGAATGTGACTGCAGCGGGCGGGCTGAGCGGCCCCCTCAGCTGTCACTCATCGGGCTGAGTGTCAAGACAAGAGCCGGGCTCGAGGCCGCCGGATTACAGGGTAGTTACCATAGCTGTCAGATTACTGACAACCTGACACCCCCGCACACTGCACCCCTTTAAGTGTTGCTTTGTTTCCATTCGGCAGATAGGAGAATTACCGAGCAGTAAGAGGAGAATGAGGAACGGGAAAAAAAGAAAAAAAGACAACAAATGTGGAGGTTTTAGAGTTGCATGCTGTGTTAGCTTTGTGATGAACTAACTCATGCAGTCAGAGACCTTATTGATTTTTTCTCATTTCACCTCAGAAGTTGTTCCTCAATTAGAAAAAGAAACACAAAAGAGATGAATGATAGCTAGTTTGGTTTTGGAAAATCTGATGAGAACTGTTGGAGTCTGAGCACAGTTAGAGACATTATTCAGATGTCTCCAGAGAAGTCATATTTACTAGGGTATTCTTCTGAAGAGAAAAAATCTGAATAGTAGATGATTTAAAGGGATAGTTCACCCAAAAATGGCAATTCTGTCATCATCTACTCAACCTTATGTCACTACAAACTCTTAAAGGAACACTCCACTATTTTGTAAATAGGCTCATTTTCCAACTCCCCTAGAGTTAAACAGTTGAGTTTTACCGTTTTCGAATCCATTCAGCCGATCTCCGGGTCTGGCGGTAGCACTGTGTTAGCTGCAGCTTAGCATAGATCATTGAATCTGATTAGACCGTTAGCATCTCACTCAAAAATGTCCAAAGAGTTTCTATATTTTTCCTATTTAAAACTTGACTCTTCTGTAGTTACATCGTGTACTAAGAACGACGGAAAATGAAAAGTTGCGATTTTCTAGGCCGATATTGCCTATACCCTCATTTCATTTTCCGTCGGTCTTGTACTCGATGTACTGTAACTACAGAAGAGTCACTCTTTGGCAGGGGCGCGGGAAGATGTTTTCGGTTGGGGGTGCTGTGTGTGTCCGTGTTTGCGCGCTAGCGTCACGTGTTCATGAGGATTAGGCTAATATCCCATATAGAAAACATCACAAGTAAAATTAATCATGTTTATAAAGATAAACATGGGTTTATTATAGCCCACTTACAATTTACATTTCAGAGATCATTACAAATAAATTATTAAATGCTAAAACTGAATAAATTTAAATGAACAAACTTGGCGTTGCATTTGCAACCATGTGAAAACTACTTCCCGCGTCCCTGCTCTTTGGTCATTTTTGAGCGAGCTGCTAACGGTCTAATCAGATTCAATGATCTATGCTAAGCTACAGCTAAAAGTGCTACCGCCAGACCCGGAGATCGGCTGAATGGATTCGAAAACGGTAAAACTCAACTGTTTAACTCTAGGGGAGTTGGAAAATGAGCCTATTTTCAAAAATAGTGGAGTGTTCCTTTAAGACTTTAATCTTTAAACTTCAAAACACAAATGAATGTATTTTCAAGTAGTGCATAATCCAGTGATATGGTTGCTTTATATGATGAACAAATTTAATTTAGGCTTTTATTCACATTTAAACACGTCACATGTTAGAACAAACCTCATCGTGCATCATGCGCACACATTTGAATGTCCATGTTTATGAAATGTGATGTGCTCTATGTAAATGTGTTAATCATTGTTTAGGTGTAACTAAAAGCCTATATGAAATATTTTCATCATATGAAGTGATCATATATCTTGCATTAAACCAGTTCAGTTCATATGAAATACTTTTATGGCAACTTTATGCCCTTTTTGGATCTTCTAAAGTTTGGTTACCTGGACTTTCAGTGGAGGGACCGAAACCTCTCAGGTTTTATTAAAAATATAATTTGTGTTTTGAAGATTAACCAATGTCTTATGGATTCGGAATGAGTAAATGATGACAGAATTCAAATTTTTGGGTGAGCTATCCCTTTAAGTGAATATCTCCATTTTCTGTCTATGTAATCTTCTACAAGATTCGATACAATCCGTCTACAAGAAATAATTGATATAATGAATAGTTTGCTGTTTTTTTCAATGTGATCAATATTATGCATAACACATTACAAGTAACACGATTTACATAATCAGATAATTTTTTTCAAGTAACTAGTAAAGTAACTCATTACTTTAAAATTTACAATAAAATATCTGAGTTACTTTTTCAAGCAAGTAACGCAATGTTTTCCCATTTATTCTCTGGCACCTCACCTGTCCTGTGTTGAGAGAAATTGGGAGTGAGGTGCAGAGGCACTTCCTTCATCCAGAGGCTTATTCATTTCACTTTTGGTGTTAAAGGGCCTTTACAGTTGCCAAAAATATAACTTTTTTTTTTAGTTATTAAAAATAAATAAGCAAGCCCAGCCCAGCGTACAAAAAGTAACTCAAATGTAACGTAATGTTACTTTCCATAAAAACTAAGTAACACAATTAGCTACCGTTTTATTTAGTAACACAATATTGTAATGCATTACTTTTAAAAGTAACTTTCCCCAACAACGGCTATGATTGTGATTATAATTAATTTTCCCTGGTCAGGCTGAGGTGTGGATGTAGTCTCTGGATAATCGACACAGGTAGACCAGGATCCAAGCATCACCAAGTACTAGCGGCTCTCCTTAGCATACTGAAAACCCCACTGCAAATGAGTTACACTTCCTCTTTTGTAAGATATTATGGGGAAAATGGGTCTGATGCTAAAAGGGCTGTAAGAGTGTGTCAGTGCTAAAATCACGACGAAGATATCCCATAATGCTGAGCAGAATGAGTCGTGGTAGCTGGAAATATTTTAATGATTGAATAGACAGAGTGGGCCGGACACGGGTCAGCGGACGTGTTTAAATTTTTTATTCGTCTCATTCGAGCGACCCTGCATAAGAGACTCTGTCATTCTACACCTCAAATGAGCACTGGGGTGGATGAGAGGGAGAGAGAGACGAAAAAAGAAGAGAGCGTGTGGACATTGAAATTTACATCTCATAGTCTAGTGTAGTGGAACCACCCAATTAGAGACTGAAGATAAGTGACAGAGTTGTGATTCAGAGAGACAACACTTCTTAGATAAAGCCATACTGCTTATATCAGTCTTTGAGTTTTAATATATACCAAATATGGTAGAGGACGATACATTTTATTTCACTTCTATCCATTTCCATATATATCCATATCTACTGTTTGTTCAAGTATGGCTTCAGACTAGTTTAAAAAACAGTTGTCATCCGATAAAACGTCATCCAAGAATCCAAGATGGCGGATGAGTCAAAAGAAATGTTAATTGGTTATATTGGTAATATCATTTTATACAGTATTGAAAAGTATCTATATACATTTCATGGTAAAGCCGTGGTCATGAATGGACTTTTCGTTCCATTCATTTCGTTTCGAAACACAAGGCCGTGCGAAGATATTTCGTATTTTGCTGCGTAGCAAAGTTCAAGTTTGGTGAACGCTGATCTGCGAATTTGCGTCACGTGAATGCGTGAGACCAATATAAGATCAAAACATCTCAAAGTGACCTCTCGTACAGAAATTTAAAACATGGAATAATCGCTAATTTTTAATGTTATATCCTGCTCCCGCCCCTTTTCGCAGCACCGTCTGAATGAATTTCGCATGCTCAAGTGTGAGCGCGGCTTCACACTTTAGATTAGGGAACACATATTCACAATTAACTAAGAGTGCATCTCAATCAGCTCCCTAATTCAGGAGCCAGGGCACTGATCAGGGAGTCGGCCATTTTAAGGGCTGTCTCAATCGCGAAATCCTTCCAGTTCACTGGAACATTCGCTCCCTGAAAAATCCCACAATGCACTGCAAAAACTAGGGAGCACTGGTGCTCACTATGCTCCCTTATCGGAAATTACGTCACATTTCTGATGCGCGAAACATAAACCACACGAGCCAACTCAATATATACAATGACACGCGATAGAAGATTTGAAAAGACAAACCGTTTTATTAGTATATTTCAGTATAAACACACATCGCTAGACAGGTAATGAATACATCTAGTTAACATTTATCATTAATATTTGGCTGAAATGTTGTAAGAGCATGTAACAGAACGATTAATTCCAGCGGTGACGTTCAATGTTGTCCATTGACGTTGTACATAGTCATAGTCATTGAGTAATCACTGTCCCAATGTGCAGTGAGCCAGGGAACTTACCAGTGACCGATTTTGTGTACACGATATGCTGATTCACGAGCTCGGGAGCTAGGGTGCTGATTGAGACGCACTCTAAGAGTTTTCCCTCAGTAAACTCTCAATTTGCTGCTTACTAATAGTTAGTAAGGTAGTTGTACATTTTAGGTATGGGATTAGAAATCTAGAAAATGGTCATTCAGAATAAGGTATTACTGTCATATGTGCCTAATAAGTACAAATAAACAGTCAATGCGCTAGTAATATGCATGCTAATAAGCAACTAGTTAATATTGAGAACTGGTCCTTTAAATAAAGTGTTACAAATTTCATCTTGTTAAAATGTACTATGTTATCCAAAATTAAAAAAAAGTGCTCTTTGTAATAATTTCAAATGACAAGTTTTACTTTAAAGTACATTTCAAAAGTATGTTATATTTTAATAATCTTTTGTTCTGCTTTTTTACTAATATACCAATGCATGTTACAGTAAGTACTTGATTATCATTTTAACTGTAGTGTGTTACTCAAAATTACATTTAAAGTTCATTTATTTTAAATGTACTAAATTGCAACTTCATCATTATAAATGTGTAATTGCAAATATATTTCAATACATGACATAAATGTTTACCAGTACATTCAGCAGTGCTCTTTAACATACTTAAAAGACAATAGAAGTAATTATGAATATATATATATATATATATAT
>NW_015505279.1:211088-217555 GCF_001515645.1 Sinocyclocheilus grahami | reverse complement strand
AATTATGAATATATATATATATATATATACATATATATATATATATATATATATATATATATATAAAAAGATGTACTTCAATCTTACTTAAATGGTTAAATTGCATTTAACAGAATTTGAACTATAATACATTTGGGTAACATTTTATTTTAAAGTGTCCTTGTTACACATGTTACATGTACTTACTATTATAATAACAATTAATTATGCATAATTACGTCCAAGTAACCCTAAGCCAAACCCAAATCCTAACCCTAACCATATAGTAAGTACATTATTTTATATTTAATATTACTCAGTATTGAATGTATAATTACACTGTAAAAAGGACACCTTAAAATAAAGTGTAGCCTAAATTTTCATTTAATTGCAAGTAACATGCACTTACATGTAGTTTACACTAATATCAAACTCTATTGGAAACAACTGTGAATTTAAACAAGGGGTATTTTTGTGTGATATGTGGTCTTTGTATTGCTGCATATGTTCCAGATCAGTGGAAAGCAAACGTTTTTGAAAAAATCGAACTCGCTTTCATTGATGTTTGAGCAGTGAAATTTTTGTCTTAGGTTCGGTCTGGCAGATCATTCCAGAATGTCCCGATCTGAGTCCTATTCCAGAAACCCTTCAGGTATCATTAATGTCCATTAGGTCAAGTATCAGCCTGGCTGCGATATACATGTGCAAATAATAAGGGCTAAATATGCAGACGACACACATCTAAACAATTAGAGTTCGTCGGAGAGAACAGGGGCACTAGTCCTTTAAAGAAAGTTATGAGACCCGTCTGCAATGATAAGAAGCCTCTCAGTCCTGCCTGCTGCATTATGCCCTGCTCTCACCCTGCACTTTGCATAGCCTAAAGCGTCTTTTAAAATCCCCTTGTAAAATTCATAAAACAAAAAATGTGATAGGTCAAGTCTAGAGGGAACCAAAGTAAGCTCCTTATTAGCAGCCAACGGAAAACACCCAGCCAATTATACATCCCGCGCGAGGAGGGCTCCAAATCAGCACCGAGGAATAAGTATTTCCTCCCTCTCCTCCTCTCCTCCTCGCTCTCTCTTTGATTTGATTGTAGGGCAGTGGATAGGCTAGGTTTTAGCTGCGAATCGGGAGCTGGTAATTATAGTGTGAGTGTTTAGTGGACAAAAATTCAATCTCTGCTCTTGGAACCATTCAAGTACAAACTCATGTAAATCTTCAGTCTGCTACACATCTTAAATTGGTGGGTTTAAGGGATTCCCAGAAGGAGCAAAGGATCGGAGGGGAAAGAAGAGGAACCCTGAGCTCCAGAGATATGTAAAGAATCTCAGGCAGGAATTTAAAAGGCTACAAATTAGACCCGACATTAGTCTCCTCCTTCCATAGAGCCGGCGGAATGAGAATAGAGCAGAATAAATAAGAACGAGACGGCTTCTTCCTGCTCTTAGAAGGTGACATTAATCCTTTTATGTACAATGACAGCTAACAGGGCTTGGCTTCCTCCCCTGATGCCTGTGTAAAGCCAAGAGCTTTTCTGACATGCTAAGGAGAGAGAGAGAGTCTATTACCGTTAGCGGCTTGTGGAGAACCTGGCCCAAATGCAGGAGAACGCTTGAGCAGATAAACGTAGACACCAGTCATAATGTTTGCTAGTCGCTGGGTCACATAGGAGGTAAGACTGTCGAGGTTTCAGTTGTGCACGAGTGATGAAAAGATCGTCGGATGCTGTGATTACAGTAATTTTACCACAGTTAAAGGGTTAAATGTTGGCAGGCATGCCACAAAGCTGCATACAACACTGCATGACAATTTTTTTTGTAAAAAAAAAATGGCTGAAAAGACATGCAAAATGCATTAACTACTTCAAACACCTTAGCAACTGCACAGCTTCGCCCTTTTCAACTACAGTTCAAAAGTTTGGGGTGATTCAGATTTTTTAATGTTTATGAAAGAAGTCTCTTGTTCAGCATGCCTGCATTTATGCAATAACAATACAGTAAAACGATAATATTGTGAGATATTATTACAATTTAAAATAACTATTTTCTATTTTAATACATTTTAAAATGTACTTTATTCGTGTGATGCAAAGCTGAATTTTCAGCATCATTACTCTTATTAATACTATGATCCTTCAGAAATCATTCTGATATGCAGATTTGCTGCTCAAGAAACATTTCTGATTATTATCAATGTTGAAAATGGTGTTTGTTTTTTACATTTAACATTTTTCAAGAGTTTTTGATAAATAGAAAGAACAGCGTTTATTTGAAACAGAACAATATAAAAGTCCCCTTTGATGACTTTTAACTTATAATTAGATCAATTGCATCCTTGTTGAATAAAAATATTAATTTCTCTCAATCAATCAATCAATCAATAAATCAACCAATCAATCAATCAATCAATAAATCAACCAATCAATCAATCAATCAATCAATCAATCAATCAATCAATACAACTCTTACTGACCCAAATGTTTTGAATGAGATGTGTGAATATATATTGTGATGTATTTTTTTAATTAATCATAACTAACATTTCATTTTCTTGCAAGCTTAACATTTATGCTCTTGAAGATAGATAGATAGATAGATAGATAGATAGATAGATAGATAGATAGATAGATAGATGAATAGATAGATATAAAGATTGATAGATAGATAGACAGACGAAACATAGATATATAGATATCAGAATCAGAATCAGAATCAGAATGAGCTTTATTGCCAGGTATGTTTAGGTAGACAGACAGACAGACAGATAGATAGATAGATAGATAGATAGATAGATAGATAGATAGATAGATAGATAGATAGATAGATAGATAGATAGATAGATAGATAGAAAGATAGATAGTGTCAAACTCTACTCCATTGTAATCTATTCTGTGATTAATCTTTTTCTTTTGTCTTGTTTCTTTTTCTATTTCTTTTTTATTATTTTAACAATAAATCAGTGATATGTCATTTTTCTTCTATTTCTCTTTCTCTATTATTGTTTTTTTCTGTCATGGATTTTTTTTCTGAATACAATTTGATCTCTGCCACAAAATAAATTAAATTGAAGGAGCTACAGCACAGTGTGTGTGTGTGTGTGTGTGGGTGCACGTGTGTCTCTGAACTGTTTGTATAAAGCTTGTTGAAGTGTATTTTTGCTGTGATCTCAGCTCAGTGCTGTTTGATGAACATCTTAACCTACTTAGTGCAATTAGCGCTTCATTAGAAAGGCTAACTAACTATTGCTTCTCTCCATAATGATTTGCAACAGTGTGCACATTAAAGTAGATAATCAATGGCTGGCGTTCACGGCTCCAGCGCAGCAGCTCATGTCTGGATAAAGCGTCTGATAATACGACTGCAGTGGAAGAGCGTTTAATTGCAGAACGTTTCTCTCAGCCCCAGATTTCTCTTCCCTAATGAAGTGTCATCCGAAAGAAAAAAAAAAAGCTGTATTGATTTTTTTCAGCAGTCAGCCTTTGCCACAAATATGTAATTATCCGTTTTAGATGTGGCAGGGGGATGGGTGTAATCTATAGCAGCTAGCCTTTGAGCTACACTGACAGACCCGTATAGTGCTTTTACCCTTTTCAAAATATGCAGCTCTGTGATGAATGAACTTTACACAAAATGTTGTTCTGTTCTGGAGCGTTTGAGATAAAAACTGTAATTCTACAGACGTCTGCAAAGCTTTCCAAAGCAAGCATGTTTACATTAACACTGAGGTAACACAAACGCACGCACGCACACACACACACACTTTGTTTCACTGTATTAGTGAGCACATCTCATAGACTTCCATTGTTTTATATAACAGATTAATTATATTTTCTGTGGCCTACCCAAACCCCTACCCCTAAACATAACCATCACAGAAACATGTGCAACAGACTAGATTGAAATAGAAACATTTGACCAATTTATAAGACTTTATAACTAGGACACATAAAATGTCCTCACTAGTTGGTTGTCATGATATTTCATTATATAAATGAGGACATTTGGCCTTCACAAGTATAGCTAAACAAGTACACGCACACACACACGCACGCATGCACGCACACACACACACACACACACACGCACACACACACACACACACACACACAAAGTCAACATGAAATGGCATTCGCAAGTCATTTTACTTCAGTCATTTACTTGCAGTTATTACAAGTAAAACAATGTAAGGACAGAGGTATATTTTATTAGTCAGAAATAATAATATACTAACATAACATATTTGAGATATTAAAATCAGTTACTGTAAAACAGGCGGTACAATAAAATACATTAATATAAAATCCATCAAAATTTTACTCTCCAGCAATGTGGCCAATAATAATATAAAGGCAGAGCACAAACACAAAACACTAAACACTCAACACTAAAATAATCCATTAAACATAGGCTAATTAAACACTCCATAACTACTAACAGGAAATTAACGTTCACAAAACTGGAAATTCGAAGAACATATTATTTTTCTAAAATAAGTTTAGCACTGTTGAAACAGTTAATATCAAAATAGAAAAAAAATAATTTCCCATGTAAATGGCTAAATGTTTACTGCATTGCTTTTCTATTTACAATCAATAAATGCTGAATATTGAAAGGGGAAAAAATTTAGATAAATTAGGTCATTTTGGGAAATTAACTGGTGACAATTTAATAATTCATTGTTTAATCTGATTATATATTCTATTGGATGCATGAAAAACAGTTATTGCTATCATCTAATATAATTTTTGAAAAAAAAGGACATTCAACAGTAACTTGCACCAACAAAACTTTACAGTCTGTATTCTATTTCTAAGCTGTCTCTCACACCCACACACACACACACACACACACACACACACACACACACACACACACACACATGTGTTTCCATGTTTTATGGGGACATTCCATAGCCATAATGGTTTTTATACTGTACAAGCTGTTTGTGCTATTGCCCTACACCAACCCTACCCCTTACAGGACACTTTGTGCATTTTTACTTTCTCAAAAAAACTCATTCTGTATGATTTATAAGCTTGTTTCCTCATGGGGACCTCAAACATGTCCACAAGGTCAACATGTACTAGTATTACTATCCTTGTGGGGACATTTGGTCCCCATAACGTGATAAATACCAGGTACACACACACACACACACACACACATTTCCCCAGACTTCACTTAGTGGAAGCTTCCTCCTCTTAAACTTTTGCCTTTCCTCCTTTCCTCTGAGCGGCATTCTCTCCCATTTCTCTCTCTCTCCCACTTTCTCGACTCATTCGTCTCCCTCCCTGTCTGAAGTGCAGCGATGGACGAGCGAACCTTAAGCCTACCCCATGCTGTGCTGCCCTTCACCATAATAAAAAGCCATTACCTTGACCGCTGACATGCGCTGGGAGGAAAGGCTGGGCCTGATATTTATTGATGAAACTCTGAGCTCCCAATCTGCAGCACTGAGTGGATATCATACAGCTGTCAGAGCAGACAGACCTCAGAACAGTGACAGCCCTCAACATGGCCCATCTATAATTTATGAACTACACTGAAAACAAGCAGCAAACAACAGAGCGGCCCGCCGAGCCTGGGGATTAACTTCTATAGCGCTAAAGAGCAGCGGATGTGTGTGTGTGTGTGTGTGTGTAGCGGCGGCCTGGTTAAGGACTAGTTTGATATGGGGTGAATGAGTACAATAGCATGTGTTAAATATTCAAACTGGGCTGATTCTCCTGAGGCTGCTGGGGTGAATAATATTACAGCCATATTTACAGAGAAAGAAAGCAATGAGAGAGAACAAAGGCTTCTTCACCTGAGGGCTCTTGAGCTCTGGTCATCACATATATGAGATTCATATATTCTCTTCATTTACGCTCTCCGCTCTCTTCTCTTCTCGCTGATCTTACTTTTTTTTAAATAACGAGACAGTGACAGGACAGCTGCACTGATAATTAACAGTATATTAGCATCAAATTACTGACAGACTTTGGCTGACTTCCACTCTGCATACTTTACATCTTATATGATCAGGTTATTAATAAATAGAAAACTGAGTGTCAGAGGTTCACAGATGGTGAAATCTGGTGGATTTTAAATGTAAGTCCATATATGCTTTTTGGAATATTAATGGTCCATCCCCTTATGCTTTTACACTGTATAAGTGAAAATATGTAGTTTTACACTTTTTGTTTTGTTTGCTTGTGAATGTCAGTGTCATTTTGTTACAGTGAGATACTATTATAGATTTTATAAATGTTTTGAATTAATTCATATTTTTCATTTTGTTTAATTTTAAATTTAGTTAACATATTTGTTTTGTATTTTTGTCATTTCCATTAGTTTTTTTTAATGTCTATGTCTTTTATTAATTTTTATTTCAAAAATTAAAAAGTTGTAGTTATTTTAGTAGATCAAGTTAAACTAAATGAATGGCAACTAGCTGGAAAAGTTTAAGTATATATATATATATATACTTATATATATATATATATA
>NW_015505279.1:205265-211078 GCF_001515645.1 Sinocyclocheilus grahami | reverse complement strand
ATTTTTTTTTTAAGCTAATCTTTATTTTATTTCAAATAGCTAAATTATATGATTGATCAATCAATTAATCAATCAATTAATTAATTACATTTTATTAATAAATTTTTATTTTATTTTATTTTTGGTTTTGGTTTGGTTTGGTTTAATTACAAAGTAATTACAAAGAAATGACAAGTAACACATTGAATTAAATGTGAAATACTGAAGTAGAAAGACTGTAAAAGTGTTTTCTTGTAAATACTATTCCAATAATCTTAAGTGAAAGTGACATGTGGCCAAGTATGGTGACCCATACTTGGAATTAGTGCTCTGCATTTAACCCATCCTAAGTGCACACACACAGCAGTGAACACACACCCGGAGCAGTGGGCAGCCATTTATGCTGCGGCGCCCGGGGAGCAGTTGGGGGTTCGGTGCCTTGCTCAAGGGCACCTCAGTCGTGGTATTGAAGGTGGGAGAGAGCGCTGTACATTCACTCCCCCCACCTACAATCCCTGCCGGTACGAGACTCGAACCCACAACCTTTGGGTTACGAGTCCGACTCTCTAACCATTAGTCCATGACATCGCCTAAGTCATGGCCTAATGTTTGTTGGCCAACGTTTGTTGGTTTGTTGGATTGTTATTAATACAGTATTAATTATTAATAACTGATTCCCACCTGATTAAAACATTTACTATTATAAATAGCTATATAATTAATTTAGCCATGTTCATTATTTTGAACTTGAATGAAAGCAGGTGATTTCGATGGAATGACATCACTTCCTCTGAACTCTTCTGCACTGGCTCATTCATGCTGTGCTGAAACTTGCATTAGCACAATGGTACTATACGCCATCATGTATGCAGTCACTGGAATGAGCTGAATTTCTGTTGAACACAGAGTGAGCTGTGGGATGACTCTGCTCTCTTAATGGAGGGTTGGGTGTGAATCTACAGTAATTAATGTAGAACAGATGTTATCTGCTTCTTCATGACAAATATGTCTGGCCAGGCCAATTACATGCAATTAATCTGTAACTGAGACGTTGATGATATATGGATATATGAAATATCGCAATCAGGAAAACATCAGCACACCTCTTTTGTGCTTTACAGCATGTATTTTGTTTAGGTTTATAATATTTACATAATTGTATTAAAATATGTATTTATTTATTTGCTTTCAGAGTGCAAAATCAGAACATGTATTAAAAACACAAACAATATAATATTTTCCACATCTGGGTCAATAGTGGAGAATATGATATCCTATGCAGATTATCTTACGTGTTTCAGAGGTTAATTATCTTCTATATTCTCTTCTTTCTCTTTCAGTTATATGATGAGCAAAATAAGAATTATACTTTTCATATTTAGCATGAAATTCATTAAAGCAATTTATATCACCATTGTAGAAAAGTACAGAAAAGTAAAGCACATACTGTACATACATACCAGGAGCTTATACACATAACATGTATTTATGTACGCATTTATGTATGTCTGCATTTTTTCTATAAAAAGTACAGTTAAATGTATTTAAAGTTCATTTAATTTTATTGACAATACAATGAGTAAACAATTCTGTAATTAGTAGATGTGCATATTTGGAAGACCACAGTGCAATTCCATAATGTTCAGGCTTCCAGTTCTTTTTTTTATTTGATTTATCCTGCATTATTCACTTATATCTTATGACAGCTCTTAAACAACTTTCAGCTTGACAAAGCAAAGACATGTTTCCTCTTTTAAATGCTGTTCTTCAGATCGGTGAAAGCCTTTTTATCTCTGGATCTGAACATTTTGACATGTGTGTGATCAATGCATGAGCCTGTGATTAAATTCAGCTATGTTTAGGAAAGCTTCATTCTCCGAGCCTCAGTGATCAAGAGGGACCTTAGTCTGACGCTTGTAGACATTTGGAAAGCCGAGGATATAGAAGAGCCGAGGAGCCACCCCTGTTTTTAATCACAAATTTTTTCCCCATCCTGAGAAGTGTCTTATGTCGATAAATTATTCCAAGCTTCTCCAGAGTCGTTACACATTTATTTTGATCTTGCTTCATAATTCACAGACTGCCGCACAATGTATTTTCTCAAAATGCGGGTAATTCGTTGATGCAGAGCGAAGTTATGATTCATTTATACTGCTGTGACAAAATAATACGGACATGTCAAAATGTATTAAAACTGCTCAATGTCTCGCTTTTATTTTTAGATCCAATTGAGATTTTACTGATCTTGAAAAATATACAGTGTTTACTTCACCTTTTGGAGACGATGTGTTATTGTCCCAATTAATTCGTTATTCCTGTCACCGCAGGCATGGTGCGCCTCAAACCTGTCATCTCTCTCTGCTCCGCATCTCCAGGAAGAATGCCATTTAATTTCAGAGTAACTCCTTCATAACAGGAGAGAGTTTTTACTGAGAGGCTCTTAAGCTAAGTAAACACTGATCTGATTGCTCATCAGAGTGATGTATGGTAAATCAAGGGTGTCTTTGCTCATCTCAGCTCAGAGATCGCATGTGCTTTAAAATGCCTTCAGTTACAGATTCAAAGCGTGTGAAGACAGAGCACCTGTTTTGAAGCTCATCATGAAGGCATAATCTGACCATTTAGCTCTCCCTGTGAAATGTGAATATTTGTTTTTATTGCTCATAGATGAAGGCCGAGTGCACATGCTAAATACATGGGCGACTGACTGGTTCCAGCCAAATGGTGATCTAAGAGGGACTGCAATGCTGAATAACAGTCTATACTGTATATTAAATCATACATATTGGTATACAGTTGGATATATGAACACTTAAGTGTTCTGATGACTGGTAAGGGTCTCTGGGATAAAGAGACCCCTTTAGTGCTGATAGCGTCTGTACTGCAGGGCTTCATTCTGCAAGCTGGTGTATTTTTTGAATCTTTCTCATATCTTTGTTTAATTTGCAGATACAAACATTAGCCATTCATAGGTTGATTTACTCTGCTGTTAAGTGTAACACTGTGGCGATTTTTAAGTGTGGGAGAGGACTCAAAAAAGTGGTCTGGAGACCAGTTTGAAAATAGTCATTTTTTCTATTTGGTGACACTAGTAGCACAGCAATTACACACTTCACCTTTAGGAGGCGAGTTTCGTGTAAAAAGGTGAAAAAAATGAATGCTACCAGATAATAATATATAAAAACAAAAATAATTGTAATTATTTAAACTTAAAAATTATTAATGATTTTGTTGGACATGCAAGGCATAATCTTACATTGTGAATATTTGTTTTTATTGCTCATAGATGAAGGCCGAGTGCACATGCTAAATACATGGGCGACTGACTGGTTCCAGCCAAATGGTGATCTAAGAGGGACTGCAATGCTGAATAACAGTCTATACTGTATATTAAATCATACATATTGGTATACAGTTGGATATATGAACACTTAAGTGTTCTGATGACTGGTAAGGGTCTCTGGGATAAAGAGACCCCTTTAGTGCTGATAGCGTCTGTACTGCAGGGCTTCATTCTGCAAGCTGGTGTATTTTTTGAATCTTTCTCATATCTTTGTTTAATTTGCAGATACAAACATTAGCCATTCATAGGTTGATTTACTCTGCTGTTAAGTGTAACACTGTGGCGATTTTTAAGTGTGGGAGAGGACTCAAAAAAGTGGTCTGGAGACCAGTTTGAAAATAGTCATTTTTTCTATTTGGTGACACTAGTAGCACAGAAATTACACACTTCACCTTTAGGAGGCGAGTTTCGTGTAAAAAGGTGAAAAAAATGAATGCTACCAGATAATAATATATAAAAACAAAAATAATTGTAATTATTTAAACTTAAAAATTATTAATGATTTTGTTGGACATGCAAGGCATAATCTTACATAAAAAAAGTAGTTTAAATTGACAATATAATTATTAGTTGGCTTATGTTCAGTTTTTACAGTAGTAGTTCTAAGTTTATTATAACTAAATGGCAACTGTATAGTGTAAATAATAAACATGAGAAGGAAATTACTGTCATATTTATATTGAATAATTATCTATGTCTGTACAACAGTATTTTTTAATTTATTGATTATTAATACGTATTTGTATATTAACTGTAATAATGTGATGTCCACAGTTCTGGCGCTTAGGTTCTCACAGTGAGCTGCAGCATGAATAATTTAATTTATAATTATTTTATAATGTATAATATTTAATAATTATTTTATGTTGCTTTTTATTGTCATTTTACTGATTTTGTCATTAAAAGTTTTGTCTCTACATTATTTTGTAATATTGTGGTCATTGTTGAGTTTTATACTGTATGCTAAGCGTGCATGCCTAGTTATTTTCTAATTTTAAAAGTTTAAACTTATTTCACTATAGTGTTGTAAATAAGAAAGACAAATACGGGCCAAGCACCAAGTTGCACATGAACACTAATCACCACAACGGTGACTTAATAGTAACTATTTATACTATTATACAACATTGCAACCTGACAGTAATTTGTTGTGTCATGAAAAAATGACCTAGCATGCATTGATTTCACAGTAACATTCTAATGGTTTACAGTGCATAATTCAAAACATTAATTAAGAATTTAAAAGCCTTATTTACTTTAACCTACAGATTATTTTTTGTTTTATTTATTTTTTTAACGGGACAAGGTCTTTCTAAAGGCATAAGCAACAAAAATAACATGTATGTGTTCAGGGAGCTAGAGAGATGGAAAATGTAGTGAACAAGAAAAGCTGAGAGAAGGAAAGACAAGAAGCTTTTTTTTTTTTCACCGCTGCAGCCTACAAGGATTTTTTTGTGTGTGCTGTTATGGTTCATCATTATTAAATGTCTCTTGTTAGATGGGAGAGGCGCTTTATCAAAAACAGCCATTCATCAGGAGCAGGGGCAGACAGCTCTCATCTGACCTCTGCTGCAATAATACCGCATCAACTAGGCCAACTACCCAGTTTAGCGGCAGAGCAGAGAGCAGCGACCGGAGGGAAGATTAAGTGCACTGCTTCAGCTCTCCGCTCCCCCGGGCTCTTCTGCCTGATGTTGTATTGATTGCAAAAGTTTACCAGTAAGTATCACAAACAACAATAGCCAGGTCAACGTTCACTGAGGCCTGAATGGTTATTCCCTGATGGGAGGGGAGCCGCCAGAGATCTCTGGGCTAAAGCTAAGCCATCATCGGCTTGAGAGAGGAGCGGTTTGGGGTTGGCCGTGCCGGACCACTCCTCCTGAAATTTAGGAAAGGGATATGTCAAAGCAAAAAGGAGAGAAAGAGCGCAAAGAGAGATAATTATAAGCCTTTGCATTATAAAAGGCTCCATCGACAAATGTTCTCCGCATCTGCCATGGCCTGTTAAGAGCTCTCAGTGCCCCTCTATCCATCTAATTACTACCATATCTTTTTCTGCCTCTCATATATAAAACATGTCATACGCTACATTCCGTTACACAGGCCAATGTGTAAACTTCTGGACAGTAAATCAAAAGATTTTTACAATTTCTGAAGAAAATGTCCAAAATATGCACCTATGAAGCACAAGCATTGCTATGCATTTCCTAAGGTCTTTTGAGTGTTTTTAGCACATTGCTATGAAGTTCCTAGAATGTTCTATGATATGCTTTTAGATATATTTTGGGACTCTCTTTGGCCCATTTCATCATCCATCAAGTGAAGATTGTAAGTTTGATCGCTTCAGAAAGTAATAGTACATCACTCCAATACTACAAAGCTACATGATTTAAGGTGTCAGTTTAGGGGCTTCAAATAGCTGAATATGAGCAATTGTAGTCACTTTATCTTTACCTACTATGTAGATAAATAAATTATATATATATATATA
>NW_015505279.1:193778-204287 GCF_001515645.1 Sinocyclocheilus grahami | reverse complement strand
TATATATATATTGTTAGGTACAAATGTACTTACTGTATTTATGTTGTACCTCAAAACAAAGTAGTACTCACAAAGTACTGTTCCACATGTACATACTATGTACTTGTTATAGTAATTACAATAACTGGTTAATAACTAAGTACTAACACTGACCCTACCCCTAAACCTAACCTTAACCTATGTAGTAACCTTATACTACCCAGTACTTTCTTAGATAAGTACACTGTAATTACATGTAAGTGCATTTACCGTAAAATTAAGTGCAACCCAAAACACTTATGCTGCTATCGAGGTGAGATACGGCTAAGATTAGAGACAGGTTTGGGGGTTTAAGGGTGGGTTAAGAGGTAGGGATAGAGTCAAGAGTATAATTATACATGTAATAACAGAAATAAAGTTCAAATGTAATTACAGTATATGCAGGTAAAAGCACAATATACAATAAATGCACTTTATCAAATGATTAATTTAAATGTTAATATATAGTAGCTAAAGACACTTAATATAAATTGGCACCACAATCGTAATAGCAAACAACACTCATAAGCAAGAAGAAAAAAAACAAAACAAAACTCTGACTGTGATCAAACTCTTCCACAGATCTGTGTGTGTTTGAGGGTCTTTAAGACATGCGGTCACTGCAAGCAGCATCCGACCGGATCTGATGTGAGATCGGCTCGTCAGCGCTGGACTGAGTGATGGCAACTCCTTTGCCTCTGCATCAAGGCCACCTCGCAGCCTTTCATCACACCGGCCGGACGTGACATCATCAAGAGACCGCTGCTGCGCGTCATCATCAGGGGACTGCGGTGAGCCGCTGCGGCTGGCTCTGCGGGTGTAATCATGTGATTTGATGGTGTGACAGCGTAATGACACACAGAGTGGTGGAGTGGAGTCTGCCCCCCCATCTCTGCCTCTCTCGTTCTGGTCTCTGAGGTGAAATTTAGATTTATTACTGTGAAGAGAGACGCTCTTAATTTCAGATATATTTCATTTAATGAGCTGCATTAATGGTAATTACACTACTAAGAAGTGCAGCCTGTTTAAATGGCCTCCCTTTTGTTGTTTTCCTCTTTCGCTTTCAACATGATAATGTGAGGTTTAGAAGACAGAGGAGACATCCAACTGGCAACCCAATGTCAGGGATTGTTAAGGACATAGTTCACCCAAAAATACACATTCTGTCACTTTTGTTTAAAATCCCTTCTGACTTTCTTTCAGCCGCAGAGCATAAAAGAAGATATTTTGAAGAATGTTTGATTACACTTTATTTTAAGGTGTCCTTGTTACAGTGTAATTATACATTCAAGTACTGAGTAATATTAATTAACTACATGTACTTACTATATGGTTAGGGTTAGGATTAGGGTCACTTGCATGTAATTATGCATAATTAATTGTTATTATAATAGTAAGTACATGTAACATGTGTAACAAGGACATCTTAAAATAAAGTGTTACCGAATGTTTCAACTGTTTTTGTCCATACCGTGAAAGTCAGTTGGGTCCAAAACAACATTGCTGTGGTGTTGGTTTATTGTTTAGGGTTACACTTTATTTCGATAGTCCACTTTAGACATTCTATTAACTATAAGTAACTTTGTAACTACATGTCAACTAATTCTCATTAATTTGCAACTACATGTCTACTATCTCTCAGAGTAGACTTAGGGTAGGTTTAGGGTTAGTAGAATAAGTTGATAAAGAAAGTGTTAGAAGATATTTAGCAGATAGTTTACTAATACTCTACTAACTGCAAGTTGACATGTAGTTGCAAAGTTACTTAATGTTAATAGAATGTCTAAAGTGGACTATCGAAATAAAGTGTTACCTTATTTAGTCTTTAGCCATATTGTTGGGTCTGTAGATGTGCTGTTTAGTGTTTAGTTGTGTCATTTTTTTTTTTGGTCTTTAGCGGTGTAGTTTGTTCTGTAGCTGTGTTGTTGTTTAACTGTAGATTACTTTTTGTAACTGTGGATTCGTTTTTTGGTCTATAGGAGAGCAGTTTGGTCAGCAGCCGTGTCGTTGGTAGATAAAACTGTGGATACGTCTTAACTTTGGAATGAATTAAATTGAAACTTTTTAAATGTAACTAAAATTAAAAATGTGTGCAGGGTTAAGCTGTGCGTTAATTTGACAAGAAACACCAGAGACCGGAAATGTAAAGCATCTTTCTGTTATGAGGCGAATGAGACTTCCGTGTGGATAGCAGTGCAATTTTTGGCAGTGAAAGTTACTCTAAAAAGTAATTAATTACTAGCTACTAAATATATATTCAACAGTGCAATTAGATTAATTACTCTCTCTAAAAAGTATTGCATTACTGACTACTAATATCAATACCCATATCAGACACAACCAGTTGAACAATAAGGATAAACATGAAACTGCTCTTTTAATTCTTTCAAATAAATAATATTAAATTGCATAAATTACTCTTTAACTGACCAAAGTATTTACAGGGACAAGTTTACATTAAAACTGTCATGATCTCCAGCTGGAGTGCCCATGAGCTCCTCTAGAGGGCACTCCATTCTGTACCTTGCCATTCACTCAGGACTCCATTTCCCATAATCCTTTGCCCAGACTCAAGTGCATCACCTGTCTCTCATCAGAACTCATCATCAGTTCACAGCTGTCTCACATTAGTAGGACTATAAGAATAGCACTCCCACTTGCTGTCATCGCTGGTGATTGAATGTTGTATAGCTCTTCTGTGGTTTCTAAGTTTCCGTGTTTCTAGTTTCTCTGTTTCCTTGCCTTCGTATTGTGATCCCTGGACTGTTTTCTTGTTTATGATTGTTTTGCTGCCTGCCCTGACCATTGCCTGATTATCTGGATTACTCTTTTGCCTTGCCACTGCCATCGTTGTTTGCTGTTGTTGACCATGCCTGTTTGACTACGCTCTTATTGAAGCCTTGTATTTGGATCCCCACTTTGTCTTCATGCCTCCCTCGTTACAAAAACCATGCATTTTAACATTAGACGTTTTTTTATGTTTGAAATTTTGATGTTGTTTCATATAGATTTGTTCTATAGTCTATAAAGTATTTAATGTTATTAGATCAGATGTAACTGTAAACAGAAAGAGTAATCCCTTACAATAAAGTGTTACTTTATTTAGTCTTTAGCCATATTGTTGGGTCTGTAGATGTGCTGTTTAGTGTTTAGTTGTGTCATTTTTTTTTTTGGTCTTTAGCGGTGTAGTTTGTTCTGTAGCTGTGTTGTTGTTTAACTGTAGATTACTTTTTGTAACTGTGGATTCGTTTTTTGGTCTATAGGAGAGCAGTTTGGTCAGCAGCCGTGTCGTTGGTAGATAAAACTGTGGATACGTCTTAACTTTGGAATGAATTAAATTGAAACTTTTTAAATGTAACTAAAATTAAAAACGTGCGCAGGGTTAAGCTGTGCGTTAATTTGACAAGAAACACCAGAGACCGGAAATGTGTAATTGTGTCATTTTGAGCATGATAATTCTTCATAGGCTTGGATAGACTGTCAGTAACTATTTGCTGAATCTGGAATTATGTCTTTACTGAAGGACAACAGAGCCTCTGCTCTAGAAATTAGATTCAATCTTCCAATCTTCTCTGCTTACAAGTAAATAAATGTAAATTAACATAAAAACTAATCTGAATATATATATATATATATATATATATATATATATATACATACACACAAAATATATTTATATTGTTTATTTGTAGTAATAGTAATTTTACATTTTTAATAAGTTCTAAAGTAAAACTGTTTTATTTTTATTTTAAATACTGTGTTTGGGGTCTTTTGTCTTCTATGTGATGTGTGTATATTTGAGTACATGTTTTTGTGTGCACCTATCTAGGGACTGCAGAGGTAAATTAGCAATGTTGCTATAATCTGGCTTTGTTTACATTCTGTATTTTGTACTAACATTCAGTAACATGCATTGTCCCAGTTAAATAAAATAAACAAATAATAAATATTTATATTTTATTTTTTGTTCTATATTTATTAACATTCAGATTTCATTAATACTTAGTTATATTCCTCTGTATTTTAGAATTAATATGAATATTATTACTCTCACTAAACTGCAATGAATTACTAAATTGTATACATTCAAGAAGAATTTCTTCAAATAATATAATATAAAAAAAAAAATTATACTTGCAAGGATTTCAAGGTGGGTTAAAATCATCAAAACAGACAGCAAATGCTGTTCTTTTAATCTGTATTTATTAAAAACAAACAAACAAATAACATTAGAATTAGAATTCTAATGAAATTAACATTAAAAATGATTTCTGAAGGATCATGTGACACTGAAGACTGGAGTAATGATGCTGAAAATTCAGCTTTGCATCACAGGAATAAAATACATTTTACAACATGTTAAAATAGAAAACATATTTTTTAAATGCAATAATATTTCACAAATTTACAGTTTTTTGTTTATTTATTTTTACTTTATTTTAATCAAATAAATGCAGCCAGAAGAAACTTCTTTCAAAAACATTAAAACAATCTTGCCAACCCTAAACTTTTAAACTGTAGTGTAGATATATGAATCAGTGTGTTAAAATATTTTACTTTAAAATACAGAGTATCAAGGCCCTAAAACGGGCAGAAATGGACATTGATACTGAAAATATCTGCAATTAGTCACATGCTGCTACTTAAGGTTATCTGAGTTGCTTTCAAATGTTCCTTCTTTCAGATGATAAATATGGCTGTATAAAGCAGCTGCACTCACCGGGACTGGCCTTTTCTCATGCGATTGTCATGCAAGCATGGTTGTAAGTAATAATGTGGTCTTTAATGATGGAATGATAGACCTGCCAAACAGTAGCTGTCCTCCCATACACACACACAGACACACACACACACACACACACACACACACACACACCAGTAGGGACACATTAGCATATCCTGCTCAATTCTCAGCTGCTTTAACATAATCCATATTTGTTGGGTAAAGTCCAACAGTGAGCCCACTCTTGTGGGTGTGTGCTGCTATGACAGTCTTCAAAGGCGGCTCTGCCCGCAGCATAACGCATGCTTGACCAGCTAAGCAATTCAGAAATGCAAATGGCAGGGCAGTCTCCTCTCTGCCTTCAGCTCTCGGGGACAAATCCCTTTTGGCGAGACATCTATCTGACTGCCTGACTTAGTATTCCGCAACACCAGTGCAGAGTGCATGTGATCTTTATTCTAAATGCTGCGAGAGAGGGAGAGATAGATGGATAGATAGGTAGATCGAGAGAGAGATGAAGAGAAAAGGAGACCTCCTGTCAGCTCTGTGTGAATGTGCTCAGGTTCTGGGGCTTGTCAGCGCATACATCACATTTAAAAGAAACCCATTTCAAATTCACCTTACACAGTCACACAAACTGTCAGAAAGGTTAGAAAACTATCATCTTTCTATTGTAACAGTCAGGCACACCAGATTTATGGTGTTGTCTAAAATATTTGATTATGAATATGTTATGTGATATATTGTTCAAAAAGATGTATGTAAAAATGTATTAATGTCTTATGCATGCCTAATGTATTCATGTCTTATGCAGATGTAAGAATAACTTTTATATTTTATTAATATTTCAAGATGAGCATTTACTGGACTGAAGCATCTTAAGTTTACTTGATTATCCATACATCATACGTCATAAAAAAAAAAGATAAAAATCAAATATGATAAATCAGACTTTTGAAGATCATTTATTTGTTCATCTTTCAATCATCGTGTTGCATTGCATTATATGTTTTGACCCCCACAATAAAAATTACAGAGCTTTAATCATAACATTACACTCTTAAAAATGCTGGGTTAAATACAACCCAGTGCTGGGTAAAATAGGGACAAACCCAGCAATTGGGTTGTTTTGACCCAGCGGTTGGGTTACTAGAAGGTTGGGTTAATCATTTAACCCAACCGCTGGGTCAAAACAGCCCAATTGCTGGGTTTTTCCCTATTTTACCCAGCACTGGTTTGCATTTAACCTCTGTATTTATTAAAAACAAACAAACAAATAACATTAGAATTAGAATTCTAATGAAATTAACATTAAAAATGATTTCTGAAGGATCATGTGACACTGAAGACTGGAGTAATGATGCTGAAAATTCAGCTTTGCATCACAGGAATAAAATACATTTTACAACATGTTAAAATAGAAAACATATTTTTTAAATGCAATAATATTTCACAAATTTACAGTTTTTTGTTTATTTATTTTTACTTTATTTTAATCAAATAAATGCAGCCAGAAGAAACTTCTTTCAAAAACATTAAAACAATCTTGCCAACCCTAAACTTTTAAACTGTAGTGTAGATATATGAATCAGTGTGTTAAAATATTTTACTTTAAAATACAGAGTATCAAGGCCCTAAAACGGGCAGAAATGGACATTGATACTGAAAATATCTGCAATTAGTCACATGCTGCTACTTAAGGTTATCTGAGTTGCTTTCAAATGTTCCTTCTTTCAGATGATAAATATGGCTGTATAAAGCAGCTGCACTCACCGGGACTGGCCTTTTCTCATGCGATTGTCATGCAAGCATGGTTGTAAGTAATAATGTGGTCTTTAATGATGGAATGATAGACCTGCCAAACAGTAGCTGTCCTCCCATACACACACACAGACACACACACACACACACACACACACACACACACACCAGTAGGGACACATTAGCATATCCTGCTCAATTCTCAGCTGCTTTAACATAATCCATATTTGTTGGGTAAAGTCCAACAGTGAGCCCACTCTTGTGGGTGTGTGCTGCTATGACAGTCTTCAAAGGCGGCTCTGCCCGCAGCATAACGCATGCTTGACCAGCTAAGCAATTCAGAAATGCAAATGGCAGGGCAGTCTCCTCTCTGCCTTCAGCTCTCGGGGACAAATCCCTTTTGGCGAGACATCTATCTGACTGCCTGACTTAGTATTCCGCAACACCAGTGCAGAGTGCATGTGATCTTTATTCTAAATGCTGCGAGAGAGGGAGAGATAGATGGATAGATAGGTAGATCGAGAGAGAGATGAAGAGAAAAGGAGACCTCCTGTCAGCTCTGTGTGAATGTGCTCAGGTTCTGGGGCATGTCAGTGCATACATCACATTTAAAAGAAACCCATTTCAAATTCACCTTACACAGTCACACAAACTGTCAGAAAGGTTAGAAAACTATCATCTTTCTATTGTAACAGTCAGGCACACCAGATTTATGGTGTTGTCTAAAATATTTGATTATGAATATGTTATGTGATATATTGTTCAAAAAGATGTATGTAAAAATGTATTAATGTCTTATGCATGCCTAATGTATTCATGTCTTATGCAGATGTAAGAATAACTTTTATATTTTATTAATATTTCAAGATGAGCATTTACTGGACTGAAGCATCTTAAGTTTACTTGATTATCCATACATCATACGTCATAAAAAAAAAAGATAAAAATCAAATATGATAAATCAGACTTTTGAAGATCATTTATTTGTTCATCTTTCAATCATCGTGTTGCATTGCATTATATGTTTTGACCCCCACAATAAAAACTACAGAGCTTTAATCATAACATTACACTCTTAAAAATGCTGGGTTAAATACAACCCAGTGCTGGGTAAAATAGGGACAAACCCAGCAATTGGGTTGTTTTGACCCAGCGGTTGGGTTACTAGAAGGTTGTGTTAATCATTTAACCCAACCGCTGGGTCAAAACAGCCCAATTGCTGGGTTTTTCCCTATTTTACCCAGCACTGGTTTGCATTTAACCCAGCATTTTTTAGAGTGTAAGCATCTGAATATCATCTTAAGACATATTTTTGGCAGACGAAGCATGAAAACAGCATGAACGCTGATTTATATAATTTATATAATTTTATGTAAGTAGTCTGTTATACTGTTATAAAAATCTTATTGATTTATATTACAAGCTGTCAGAATGTCATCACACACTCTAAAAAATGCTGGGTTGTTTCAACCCAATGTTGGGTCAAATATGGACTAACCCAACTGTTGGGTTAAAAAGCTAATTTAAAAATGTAACCGAAATGTAACCCAACAGTTGGGTTAGTCCATATTTGACCCAACATTGGGTTGAAACAACCCAGCATTTTTTAGAGTGTACTTTTTAATCATATAAATATCAGCAACTGCACCAAAATGCATATTTTGCTCAGTTTGGGCCTCTAAATAAAGCTGAGGTGCCCTCCTTGAGCTCTATAGTCCTCTATATCATACTCTATGAACCATAAAAGCTTGATGTATAAAATATGATGCAAAACATAAAATGCATATGCAAACCATTTTGTCTAAAGCTTCAATAAATGGTTCCATCTAAAAAAAAATATATATATATATATATTTTTTAAATATATAAGGCTTTACAGAGTTAATAAACCAAAGCTGCAGTTGCATTTCAATGAATTCTCACTCAAAAATTATTTTCTCAAAAGAAAAAAGTCGTGTGGATAAAATCAACCACGCAATATTTAAATGGGACATGACATGCGTCACCAGATTTTTGATATCTGCACTTGTCAGAAAATGCAAACTATCAGTTATTCAGACTAAAGCCCCACTGAAGTGATTTCCCATTATATGATGCATTATAGAGCTTCAAAGAGCCAAATCAGAGCGCGGGAGAGGTGTTATATTTACTGCCTTTACCTGAGGTCTGTGTGTAATAAAACTTTAACGGGTCCATAAAGCTGTTCTTGTATCAGATCCTAATCAGCTCTTTGAGCCTTTGAGCAGACGGGCATTTATATCCCCAACATGCTCTTTCACGTCTCGTTCTCTGAGCACAGAGAGAAGTGAGATACTCATATCTGCCAGACGTTTACACAGCACACTGCTTTACAGGGCCAGACTGATGCTCTGTGGGAGGAAAGGCTTATTGCTTAAATGCTCATAATGACCAATTACGGAAATGCATCATCCGTCTTCAACATAAAGATTACTTAAGCACTTAAAAATGATCCTGGAGTGCAATCGTGTCATGTGTTGACAAGCGTGTGGGCTTGAATCTAACCTAGGCATTTCTGAGAAACCTCTGTAATGCCTTACTGTTCTGATACATCCTGTGAGGATGAATATAAAGCCATGCAACTCTTTCATGCTTGCAATTGTGTATTCATGACATGAATCAAACTTTTTTACTTACAGGATAATCCTTTTAGAGGTCCTTGCTGAGGCACGTAGCTCTATTAGGATTACTATAGCTCGTACTTTGAACAAACACCTCAACCTAAGTATAACATCTGCTACATATTACTTTAATCGATCTGCCTTTACATTTCCGCTTGGCAGATGATAAAACAGGCAAAACAAAGAGAGAAATGCTTACATTACACTTCATTTCCAGCGATATCGTTGACATGATTGCAAAGATACTATTTAAACTGAACTGGATGTTGACATCACTGAATTCAATGATGAACTGCCTTTAACTGAAAAATGAGTGTTTACTATTGTCATTTTGCATTATTGACACACTATTTTCCTAATTAATGCTGTTCAGTTGCTTTGACACAATCTGTATTGTCAAAGACTTGACTTGACTTGACTTACATTGAAGGAGGGACCCAAGTCATATAGAGTCCAAAATATTATAGAAATGGCTTTGTACGCTCTTTTGACTTGGCCAGTGACAAACATCCTAGCAGCCACTCAAACACATTAGTAACCCCATTAGCAGCACACTAAAAACATTTACAAAACATTAGCTATTATAGCTCGGTCAACAGCCACAACTATCTAACATCACATATACAGGTGCATCTCAATAAATTAGAATGTCGTGGAAAAGTTCATTTATTTCAGTAATTCAACTCAAATTGTGAAACTCGTGTATTAAATAAATTCTATGCACACAGACTGAAGTAGTTTAAGTCTTTGGTTCTTTTAATTGGGATGATTTTGGCTGACATTTCACAAAAACCCACCAATTCACTATCTCAACAAATTAGAATATGTCATAAGACCAATAAACAAAACATTTTTAGTGAATTGTTGGCCTTCTGGAAAGTATGTTCATTTACTGTACATGTACTCAATACTTGGTAGGGGCTCCTTTTGCATGAATTACTGCATCAGTGCAGCGTGGCATGGAGACAATCAGCCTGTGGCACTGCTGAGGTGGTATGGAAGCCCAGGTTGCTTTGATAGCGGCCTTCAGGTCATCTGCATTGTTAGGTCTGGTGTCTCTCATCTTCCTCTTGACAATACCCCATAGATTCTCTATGGGGTTCAGATCAGGCGAGTTTGCAGGCCAATCAAGCACAGTAACACCATGGTCATTGAACCAGCTTTTGGTGCTTTTGGCAGTGTGAGCAGGTGCCAAATCCTGCTGGAATATGAAATCAGCATCTCCATAAAGCTTGTCAGCAGAAGGAAGCATAAAGTGCTCTAAAATTTCCTGGTAGATGGCTGCGTTGACTGTGGACTTCAGAAAACACACATGCTTCCTTCTGCTGACAAGCTTTATGGAGATGCTGATTTCATTTTCCAGCAGGA
>NW_015505279.1:188015-192172 GCF_001515645.1 Sinocyclocheilus grahami | reverse complement strand
CATTGAACCAGCTTTTGGTGATTTTGGCAGTGTGGGCAGGTGCCAAGTCCTGCTGGAAAATGAAATCAGCATCTCCATAAAGCTTGTCAGCAGAAGGAAGCATGAAGTGCTCTAAAATTTCCTGGTAGATGGCTGCGTTGACTGTGGACTTCAGAAAACACAGTGGACCAAAGTCCTCTTTTCAGATGAATGTAAATGTTGCATTTCATTTGGAACTCAAGGTCCCAGAGTCTGGAGGAAGAGTGGAGAGACACAGAAACCATGTTGTTTGAAGTCCAGTGTGAAGTTTCCACAGTCTGTGATGATTTGGGCTGCCATGTCATCTGCTCGTGTTGGTCTGAAGGCCGCTATCAAAGCAACCTGGGCTTCCATTACACCTGGGCAGTGCCACAGGCTGATTGTCTCCATGCCACGCCGCACTGATGCAGTAATTCATGCAAAAGGAGCCCCAACCAAGTATTGAGTACATGTACAGTAAATTAACATACTTTCCAGAAGGCCAACAATTCACTATGATGGTCTTATGAAGTATTCTAATTTGTTGAGATAGTGAATTGGTGGGTTTTTGTGAAATGTGAGCCAAAATCATCCCAATTAAAAGAACCAAAGACTTAAACTACTTCAGTCTGTGTGCACTGAATTTATTTAATACACGAGTTTCACAATTTGAGTTGAATTACTGAAATAAATGAACTTTTCCACGACATTCTAATTTATTGAGATGCACCTGTATATACAGTATATATATATATACTTTTTTGGGGGGTGGGTGGGGGGGAATAAGTGTCTTATGCTCTCGAATGCTGTGTTTATTTAATCAAAAGTAAAACAAAAAAAAGTACAGTGAAACAAAAAATATTGTGAAATATTTTACAATTTAAAATAACTGTTTATTTATTTTTTATTTTTTTTGGAATATATGTTAAAATGTAATATATTCATATGACCGCAAAGCTGAATGTTAAGCAGCAAAAACAGTTTTCAACGTTTCTTAATAATAAGAAACGTTATTGATAATTAAGCATCAATAATTGATAATAACTGAGCATCAAATCAGCATATTATTATGATTTCTGAAGGATCATGTGACACTGAAGACTGGAGTAATGATGCTGAAAATTCAGCTTTGATCACAGGAATAAATTACATTTTAAAATATATTAAAATAAAAAAATTATTTTAAATTGTAATGATATTTCATAATATAATTGTTTTCACTGTATTTTGGATAAAAAAATTGCAGCCTTGGTGAGCATAAGAAACTTAGTTTAAAACCATTAAAAATCTTGACCCTTTGAAGTTTTAACTAGTATTTTATATGAAGAAGAAGAAGAAAAAACTAGTTTAGATTAATTCTTAGTTGTGCTGTCTTCAGTATTATCACTGACAGAGCTGAGGTTATGTGTGCCGAGTCTGTGGCCTTGACTGAATGATCACTGACATCAGGCATCATCACACACTCCTACTGAGAGCTCATCACTAAGACCTTTGTGCCCAAGCACATCTGAGCTTCTGTCAGAGAGCGCAACAGGAGCCGTGTACACAGTCAAACCTGCGTTAGAGAAAGAGTCTGAATAACAGCTCAGATTATTGATCGGTTTAACACAGGAATCTGATCTAGCATGTTGCTCCCAAAGTAACAATGAACATCCAACACACAAAAATTTACATTTGTGTATGTATTGCAACATATATAACGTGAAACACTTAAATAAAAAAGTTAAATTAAATGTAAAATAAAAAAACTTAAATCTAAAGGTTTCATGTGAAGATAAATAAATCTAAATCTTACTAATAAATGTCACTACTTTGAATGTTAGCTAAATATTTAGATTGATGTTTATTTAATAAAAAAAATGATTTGCATTAAAGTTTTACAAGAATTATATTTAATTTTTAAGTTTTAGATTTATTTAAATTTAACTTTTACTTTAATCTCTTTTTTTATTATTATTATTATTTTTTTGTGAGATTAATTGCTAACAAAAAAAAGAGCCTTTGGGAAAACTGCTCAATTTCTGTAATTGCTTATTTTGGTAAATTTGACAGGTTTTGGTAGCACACATTTAGTGCCATAAAGCAGTGACATTATTTAATTTATGATCTTGCCTGACTGCTAGCTGAAACTGAAACAGGTATAAAATACTCATATGGATGCCCAATGATGTTCCTTGTGAAAGAAGTGCACTAAATAGTACTGAATGTGCACTTGTAGTGTACTTCAAATATTAAATGTACACATATATATAAAGCTGTACTTGCAGATAATATAATATTAATTAAATAAAAGGCCACTTAAGTGTACATAAAGAGCATACTTTTCAGGACTATTTTTAAAACACTTTTAAAAAGTTCACTTTGTACTGATGTCAAATTAGAGGTTTTACTTAAAATTATTTTATATCATTGTGTTTCATAATCTTTTGTTGTGGTTTAAAGTAGTGTTCTCGATGTTTGCGCCACAATGTTAGAGATGTGAGAGGAAAATCCTGAATAAAAAACATCAAAGTTCTTGTAAATGTAACTGAAGTTTCACCAGTTTGCAAATGGAGGGAAAGTAGAAACTGTGGTTCACACTCTAAATCTAATATCGATTCCCATCACTGCTGGATACAACACATTCTGTGTGAATACATTAAAAGTAACGTTTCACAAAGTGAAAAAATCAAAGTTTTGGGCGTTCATGAGATATGTCAGTTGTCAAGTCTGAGTGAAGGAGTTTAGTTAGAGATGGACTCGACCGGTACCTATTTTAATAGGCATAAAAACAAACAGCACTAAACGCCTACATGGCTCCAGACACACAAACACACACACCACAAAGTTGAAGTTCCCGCTGTTGACCACTCTCTGTATTTCACCTGCTGAGCAATTACCTGGTGGGAACTATCAACACTAGTATTCACACACACACACACACACACACACACACTTTCTGCCTGCTTATTTGAGTGGTGTTTTGTTGAAGGTATGAGCGGACCCCTGCCTGCGCTCACTACCCTCAGAGACAGCGAGTGGGGTGTCAGGACGCATGTGACCCGTCTCGCTCACACACACATGCACATACGCACACAAGTGCACACATACCTCAGCCGAACAGAGGCACTGCATGTCATCAAGCGTCTGAATTGCATGGGCTGTGCTGGATCAGCAGGGGTCACTCAGGAGTCCTGCGAGGGCCGCAGACATGTGTTGGCGTGTGAGTGTGAGTGCGTAACGCATGGACGCTCACAGCCTGTACACAGCAAGTAATGACTCCACTGCCAGCCCAATAAAGACAGACACAGAGTCTCCGTTTCTGCTTAAACACACACGCTCACACACAGTGATGAGGGAGGAGTTGCCTTTGTTCAGTTACATTGTTGGCACTACACACAAAGGAGGTTTAGCATTCACATACTGCCTTCAAAATGTGCTAAATACTTTATTTTCAATGTTTTTTAAGAGAAAACTATAAATAAGCCATTAGTAGGTTGATTTCCTTAGAAGTTTAGAATGGTAATATCTGTTTGTCAAGTCATCTTTATTTATATAGCGCTTTTAACAATAGAGATTGTGTCAAAGCAACTGAACAGCATTAATTAGGAAAATAGCGTGTCAATAATGCAAAGTGACAATAGTAAACACTCATTTTTCAGTTAAAGGCAGTTCATCATTGAATTCAGTGATGTCATCATCCAGCTCAGTTCAGTTTAAATAGTATCTTTGCAATCATTTGCAATCAAGTCAACGATATCGCTGGAAATGAAGTGTCCCCAACTAAGCAAGCCAGAGGCGACAGCGGCAAGGAACCAAAACTCCATCGGTGACAGAATGGAGAAAAAACCTTGGGAGAAACCAGGCTCAGTCCGGGGGCCAGTTCTCCTCTGACCAGACGAAACCAGCAGTTCAATTTCAAGCTGCAGCAAAGTCACATTGTGCAGAGGACTCATCTGGTTCCTGTGGTCTTGTCCCGGTGGTCGTCTGAGACAAGGTCTTTACAGGGGATCTGTATCTGGGGCTCATTTAGTTGTTCTGGTCTCCGCTGTCTTTCAGGGCAGTGGAGGTCCTTTCTAGGTGCTGATTCACCATCTGATCTGAATACATACTGGATCCGGGTGACTGCAGTGACCATCTGATCTGGATACAGACTGAATCTGGTGGCTACGGTGACCTCG
>NW_015505279.1:173540-187499 GCF_001515645.1 Sinocyclocheilus grahami | reverse complement strand
AAATGTATGGAAAAATCAATTTAAGACATAATAAAACAAACGATTATTAACAGCAATTATTATATGATGCAATCAAACTTATAGGAAAATGTGGTAGTTCTGTATGTTGTTTCAGGGTTGGCATCATCTGAGGGGTCGGCATCATCTCTTCTCAGGTGTTCTGGATTCAGACTAAAGCTTGGAGAGAAACAAATAGAGACATAATTAACGTAGCTGCTGTTCCAACAAAGCAAAATTGATTTGTTTAACCCAAACTAAAGAATAATAATGTGCATTTGATCAGATAGAACTGCGGTACAAGATTATGAGATGCATTATTTGAATGCTTGGCCAAAGAGATGTGTCTTTAATCTAGATTTAAACAGAGAGAGTGTGTCTGAACACCGAACGTTATCAGGAAGGCTATTCCAGAGTTTGGGAGCCAAATGCGAAAAAGCTCTACCTCCTTTAGTGGACTTTGCTATCCTAGGTACTACCAAAAGTCCAGAGTTTTGCGACCTTAGGGAGCGTGAAGGATTGTAGCGTGGTAGAAGACTAGTTAGGTATGGAGGAGCTAACCCATTAAGGGCCTTAAAAGCAAGTAATAATATTTTGTTACTGATACGGGATCAGATTTTTTCTAGATCCTGCATTAAATTTATATTTTGACTTCATTATTCGGGGAACAGACACAGTCTTTATAGATTGGACAGCACAAGTACTTCTATCATTTAAGCGGGTAGAACACAAATCATCAGGGCAGTTATTTGAGATTTGACTTACTAGTCACATGGAGCGCAGCGTCCTGGAGATGTTGTCCGACATGAGTTCCGCTCTGACTTTGCTGGGATGCAGGCCATCAGCGCGAAAAAGCCTAGGACGCTCCCAGAAAAGATTCCAATTATTAACAAAGAGCAGTTTCTGTTCTTTACACCATGACAATAACCATTCATTTAAAGCAAAAAGTCTACTGAACCTTTCTTGTCCTCGTCGATACGTGGGCAGCGGTCCTGACACGATGATTGTCGATGATTGTGTTACTCAATATTACATTTAAAGTTAACACATTTTAAATACACTTTAACCATATTTCAAAGACCACAGAAGTGATTATGACATTACGTAGAAAGATGTACCTATGTACTTAAAATATTAGTTCTCCAAAAAATGAAAAGTACCCCATGATTTACTCACCCATGGTGTATATTACTTTCTTCTTTCAGACGACTACAATTGGAGTTATATTAAATAAAATGCCCTGGCTCTTAAGCTTTATAATGACAGTGAATGGGGTTTAAGATTTTGAAGTCCAATAAAAGTGCGACCATCCATCACAACAAGTGCTCAAATTCAGTATACTCTAAATTGTATTTAGTATATTAAATTGTAATTTAAGCTACAGTATAATACATTTTCATTTAATTGCAGTTTAGTGTCCGAAAACATTCCATTCAATTTGTGCTTAAGTATATTACTTTAAAGTATATTATTTCCACAATAAGTATATTCTTTTTAAAAGTATGCTAAAATCTACTTCTTTTTCACAGGAGTTGAGCTAAAGTGAAATAATATGTGTTGTCAGATTCTGTTGGTAATTTAGAATATGTTACTGAAATGTTAGTTTCAAACTGTTTTAGGGATTTCGGCCTTTACCCCAAAACAGCAGGCAGGAGCTGTAAGAAGCATTATTTCTCCAATTACAAGCTTTTGGGTCATGTGTCTGGAATATTTATCCACACGTGACAGCTTTTAAAATCAGTGGCACATGAAACATGCATGATAAGTTACAGCAAAAACATATAAGAAACGGAAAGGACATAATAAGACAAGCACTGAGCATAAATATTGTATGTGTTTAATGCGTATTTGTATTAAAGAGCTTTAGAAAGGCTAAACATAGTAACTACACTGTTTCAAAACTGAATTATGACTTAAATCGAGTCTTTTAGACTTGGATCCGTCCTGTTGACATCCGTAAAGTTAATTGGCTTAACTATGCTCATATGTGAAGATTTTTATCAAATCAAAATTCAGACAAAAAAATTAATAAATTAATAATTATTATTAGAATTTTTTTTAAGTACTTTCATTTTTCTAGTGTTGGCGTAGCTACCACATTTCAGTTGGAGACTTTTATACTATTATTGTACTACTGTTTTTGATAAAAGTACACCTATCATATATTCCCACACCATTGTATCACTACATTATCAGATATATTTTGTAAGTTAGCAGTGTGAATTGACCTTTCTCCATTGACTTATTTTGCTTTTTCATTACACTCTTGGTGCGAACAGGCCTTTCCACTATATATACAAAATTCAAAGCTGTCAATGACCATGCAAAAAACAAGATTATAACTATAAAATATACATAAATAAAAGAATCAACAAAATTATAATAAGAAACTTGTTTGTAGTGTAGCACTCTTTATTTGACCTGAGATCGATCTAGTTTTGCTGTGTCATGTCATTCACGTGTAGATGGCTTTTCCATTGACTCCTCCATATGTTGATGGGCTGGATCTGGAAGAGGCTCTTTGTTCAGGAATTGATATTCACTCACTCTCTCGTCCCTTTGGGAAGAGCCGCTGGCCTGCAGAACCTCCCACTATCACTCTATCTACTCCATCACTTCTTCTGGGCCTCTATCTTTGTGCCTTCATTCTTTTGTTGCTCCTTACATTTCCTTCACATCCTTTGGTTTCTTCTCTAAACCTCTCTTTCTCTCACTGTCATGTTCTCTTTCTCTTTTTCACTCTTGGTACTTATTGCTGTTTTTCTTTTCTTCCCCCTCCTCCTTTCTTCCTCCCCTACAGCTGTCCCCATCCCCCTCTCCTCTTCCTGTTCAAAGTCCAGTGAGACACCCCACACCTGTACAACACACACACACACACACACGCGCGCACACAGGTTTACATTTGTGAAAAGTGGGGACATCCCATAGGCGTAATGGTTTTTATACTGTACAGACCGTATATTCTATTGCCCTTTACCAACCCTACCCCTAAACCTACCCCTCACAGGAGACTTTGTGCTATTTCAGATTTTCAATACACTCCATTCTGTGTGATTTATAAGCGTTTTGAAAAGTGGGGACATGGGGTAATGTCCTGAAAAGTCACCTTCTCCTTGTAATACCTATGTCATACCTTTGTCATTATACAAATTTATGTCCTCATTTGTCACAAAAATGCGTACACCCACACATACACACGCCCTCTAACAGCACCTTCTCTCACCATCAGTGCCCACAAGAGTCTCTCACTCTTAAACACTCATTTTGTGCCTTTAAGCATGAGACTTATTGATATAAATAGCTGTGCACAAAGTGCACTCTGTTCAGCGCTGGACAGGCCAACACAGAGGTGTGTGTGTGTGTGTGTGTGTGTATATGTGTGTGTGTATGTGTGTAAAAGGGCAGATATTTTAAATTATATATTTATATATATAATCCCTTCTTATAACATTAAGTTATTGCATATTTGCAAAAATACTCTTTTATTTTATTTATTTCATTTTATATAATAATATAATGTAATATAATATAATATAATATAATATTAAAAGTGTAAACTCACAATATGCGTAAATATTATACCATATATAATAAGGTATATTAGACAAATATTTTACCTTTGTTCCTTTATTTAACTAACATCAGTTGTTACAGGGGTCCTATTATGCTTTTTTACTTTTTCTACTTTAGTTAGTCTGTAATGTTGCTGTTTGAGCATAAAAAAGATTTGCAAAGTTACAAAGCTCAAAGTCCACTTCAAAAGGAGATATTTTATTTAACAGAAATCACTTTTCAGAAACTACAACGAACGACTCGTTTGGACTACAACACATATTTTCCGGGATTTGTGATATCACAAATATCGACGAATGGGACGAGACCTGGTTGAGCTGCACTAAAGAAGGCAATGAGTGTTATCACTATGTCGGAGACACGCTAGCTTTCCCAAGGCAGACGAACTTAAGAGTGGTTACAATCATCCGGGTTTAAATCGCACTCAAATTGATTTGATTTTGATGCAATATTTACACTGAAGCTGCAGCAGGCGGCTATGGTAAGGGGCGTGACATTTCCCGACCAGGCACTGAGTGCTGCCAATCACAGCACACACTGGCCCAGCTAACCAATCACAGCACATTTCGTATTTCAGAAGGCGGGCCTTCATTTGATACAGGAACTATTGAGCCGTTCATGCCAGACTGGGGAGAGAGGTGTTGTAATAATGTACAATATGTGGAAAAAGAATGTCTTTTTCAAACAACCTAGAATGAGAGCCTGTTCTAGTACAGCCCCAAAACAAAAGCAAGACTTTGTAAAAGAGCATAATAGGACCCCTTTAATGCATTGATGGACGATCTGGTCCTTGGTCAGGCATTTATCAACCAAACAACTCCATGATTAAAAGCCTGAGGTCGAGACGACTAAAACTGTTAAGTGGCCACTGGATTTGAAACAGTTAACAGCCTTTATTGGCGTGTAAACAAAGGCTGAGGAGAAACGTCTATCTCTTTCACCCTCCTAAACCTGCACAACATCAGATGAATCTTTCCCCATTAAGATGACAACACAATTTGAGCTGAAGCTGAGTGTAAATAAAAGAGTGAGGGGAGATGATACATCAGAAGGAGACCAGCACACCTCCATTACACCAACACATTTATTTCCATCCAGAGAGAGAGAGAGAGACAGAGAGAGAGCAAAGCAAAGCAAAGCAATAGACACCAGCCAGGTTGCAGAGAGGAACCCATATCTAAATGCAATGAAGAAAATGTGCATTTTGGGACGTTCAGACATTAACTTTCATCAATGCAGTCATTCCAAGCACACACACACACACACATTCAGACCATAGAGAGTGTGCTCATAAAGACCTGGCAGTAACATACAAGCAGTCGTTAAGCACATAACAGTAGTTTTGTCACCATTAACCAGTGCTGAAAACGCAATAGCAAAGCCCCATCTGTCGTGTGTGCGTGGGTTTTGTGTGCGTTGTGTGCACTGTCAAAACAAAAGGCCAACCTTGGATCACATTCTTAAAAGTCATTTTTCTAGGGAGAGTCAGAGCAATAACAGAGCATACTGGAGTGCTTTTTGAGTGTTTAAAAGAAAACAACATCCCTGTGTGAGTGTTTGAGTGTGGAAACAGGATCAGTGTGTGTGTGTGTTGTGACTGAGCTGTAATTGATCTAATAGTTCTCTGTGATAATTGACTATTATCCGTGATTACAGATGGCAGCTCTGTGACCTGAACTCACTGACCAGCGACACAACAACAAATAACAGAAACACAGAGAAAACAATACAGCTCACTAAAACTAAAAAGCTGTTATAATGTGCTATTTTCCCTTCATATGACTGATATTAAATATTCCAGTGCCTTTATAAGGATTTTATAATAAGCTTCTTACTATACTCTCATTATCTGTGATTGTCCTTTAAAACAACTAGTATATGTTTATATGTATATTATATGTTTTTATACAGTGCATGCCTTTACAAGTATGTTATATTATGCTATTTTTCCTATAAATTACCATTCAAAAGCTTTGTTTTTTTATTTATTTTTATATATTTTAAAGAGATTAATACTTTTATTCAGCACAGATGCATTAAACTGTTCAAAAGTTAAATACATTCTTAATGTCACAAAATATTTATATTTCAAATAAATAATGTACTTTTGAATTTTCTATTCATTACAGAATTCTATACCAAAAAAAATCCACAAAAATAATTTAATTGATAATCAATAAAGGATCAAGTGACACTGAAGACTAGAGTAATGGCTGCTGAAAATTCAGTTTTACCCTCACAGAAATCAATGACATTTTGAAATATGTTAACATAGAAGTTCTTTTAAATTGTAATAATTCTTCACAGTATTACAGGTTTACTGTATTTTTTATTAAATAAATGCAGCCTTTGTGAGTATAAGATACTTTTTTTTTCCAAAAATCTTAATGACCCCAATCTTTTAAATGGTAGTTTAATGGCTAAAATATGTGTCTGGCTATTTGTATTCAATTTTTTATAATAGTGTCCCCTTATTAGGTTATAATACACAATTATCCCTTAATAAGGGTGTTATAACAAGTGATTGTCCCTCAAAACAACTCTCATATGTTCCCATCCCTTGATAAGGCTGTTCTAATACATTATTATCTCTGTATAATACTATTATGATTCACTTATAGGATGTGGATGTTATAGAATGACTCAAAGGCTATATTATTAGCTTATTATAGGCTATACAGTCTTGTTCTTGATATTGTTCTGTTGCTATTTGTACAATTGCAATAATACAATTGTGTCCCTAAGACATTGTATACAGAAATAATCCAGAAATTAACATCCACCAACAGTAGTCCATCATGACACAGATCACTTCCTCATCTCAGAAAGTGTATGCTATGAGCGTTAAACCTGGTGCATTACAAGCGAGGACTGTGTGTTGCTGGTGTCTATTGGTGCATGTCTGACCCTGGCTGATAGGTCCCCTTGATTTGGTTTAGACAGATGCAACTCATTGTAGCTTAATAAATGGGATGACCCAGGGGAGTTTTGCTAAGCGTCTCTATTAACTCTCAAAGATGTCAGGCAATATAAAAACCTCCTGACCCCTGCAAAGGTCAACTGTGACACGCATGTTTACTCAGAGAAACAAGACCAGCTTGGACAGGCCTGTTTTATGGATCTGGTTTAAAGCAGAATAAAAGAGAATAAGACAGAAAAAAGAGGGAAGAGTCAAGGTTTTGTTTCAAAATCCTTGAAATTAAGCAAAACACTATCAAAAACTGACTAACAAGTACAACTAGCAAAAAGCTGTCTCCCTTTTTAAAATTGACCTGAAATAATGACTTAAACTTGATGGTAAAACATGATGATCTATGCAGTCTTCTGCATAGTGAAGTTTAGTTAACTATGGAATAAACACATACATGCATACATACATAAAACATTTTATTACAAAATTCTTGGTCACTGTAGCACTATGGTTTTTTGAAAAATACTATAGCAATACCAAGCTATTCTTTGAAGTACCTTGAAGTACCAATTAAAACAATAAATACTATGGAGGAAGGCAAACCACAAGATGCCAATTACAGCATGTAAGCAGCCCCACCACTGCTTTTTACAATTCAGATTAATACATGTATTCAGGGAAATTCAATTTTGCATTATGCAAATGCCCTTACATGTCATTTTTAAGTTGGTAAGTTTCATGTCTTTAATGGTGGCAAATAAACAGGAATCCCTCCCAAATGGCATGTTCTTATTGAAAGGAGGGGCCACTGCTGATATTCCAAAAAACACACATGCGCATACACACACACAAACACACACACACACACAAAGAGCAGTATGATAAAGATGCCACTGAACGCAAAAGCAAGTAGAAAAATTAGTAAATTATTGATTATCCCCAGTCTTCATTGTTAAATAACATTTCTTGTCAAACACTCGGTGACCTTGCGTTGTCTCTGCTGTGTGTGACGTTAATTATAGCCTCGGTATCAGCCTCATCTTTCTCAATTAGGCCATGCACGGAAAACAGACAGACTGATCTCATCTTGAGCACTTTACAGAGTGTCTTAAACCGAAGCTTATTAAGAGTCCTCCACTCCGAACACAAAATCGTTACCTGCATTGACACACACCCCTCTGCTGTGTCTTAATTTCAACCTCTGCTCAAAAAGTGATACATTTACATTATCGGGGAAATCAATACAATCAAGCAGCATCTCAATGGGAAAAATTGGGGTGCACAAACTAAAGTCATGGTTGTATGCCGGTAGGGCTTGGTATCGAGTTTGATGCTTTTTAGGCACTGAATGAATTGCCTCGATACCATTGAGTATCAGAAAATGTTTTGTCTTTCAGTACCAAATTTCAATACCTAAGGGGTTAATCAAGGAATAACACTAGGTGTGTTCGACTTGACGCGGCACTGCACAGATCGATCAGTGTTTGATATCAAAGTACCTCAAGAGTGATTCAAAAGCTTACAGAGCAGTCTGCTCTCTATAACTCTCGCGGTACTTTGATGTCATACACCGATCGTATGCGCAGCCCTGCATCAAGTCGAACACACCTAGTTTATGCCGATGCCCAGAGATGTGGCTCACACGTGAGAATCAGAATCAGAAAGAGCTTTATTGTCAGGTATGTTTACACATACAAGGAATTACTGAACCAGACAGTTATAGAAGTGCAGAGGACAGATTCACTGACTGCAGAGTAGAACTGTATCAGCAGCTCTTGTGGCAGGTTGAACTTCCTCAGCTGGCGAGGAAAGTACAGCCTCTGCTGGGCCTTCTTGACAATGGAGTCTATGTGGAATTCACACTTCAGGTCCTGAAAGATGGTGGTGCTCAGGAACTTGAATGACTCCACTGTTGTTACAGTGCTGTCCATGGTGGTGAGTCCACTCATCATCTCCACTGTTTTTAGCATGTTCAGCTCCAGGTTGTTGTGACCGCACCAGACAGCCAGCACTTTAACCTCCTTTCTGTAAGCAGACTCATCACCGTCCTGGATGAGGACAAGCTGAAGTCCACAAACAGGATCCTCACATAAGTCCCAGATTTGTAAAGATGTTGTAGGATATAATGCAGTCCCATGTTGACTGCATCATCCACAGACCTGTTTGCTCTGTAAGCAAACTGCAGGGGGTCCAGCAAGGGTCTAGTGATGTCTTTCAGGTGAACCAGCACTAGTCTTTCAAGCGACTTCATGACCACAGATGTTAGGGCAACAGGTTTGTAATCATTTAGCCCTATAATTGTGGGTTTCTTTGGGAAGGGGATGATGGTGGAGCGTTTGAAGCAGGAAGGGACTTCACACAGCTCCAGTGATCTGTTGAAGATCTGGGTGAAGATGTGGGCCAGCTGGTCAGCACAGTTTTCAGACAGGTTTGTGTAACACCGTCTGGGCCTGGTGCTTTCCTTCTCTTCGGTTTATGGAAGACCTGTCGCACTAGATCTTTTTCAAAGACCTGAAGTGCAGGAGGGGGGAAAGGGGGTTGCTGTAGGTGTTAATAGATCCATGGAGAGAAGGTCAGAATGGGTGTGGTGTGTGAGACAAGGTTGTTCAAACCTGCAATACCTCATTCAAATCGTCGGCCAGTTGTTGATTCTCCACAGTGCTGGGGGATGGTGTCTTGTAGTTGGTGATGTCTTTCCGTCCTTTCCACACTGATACAGGGTCATTGGCAGTTTCTCAGCTTTTCTCGAGCTCCTTGATCTCCTTGGTCAGTGTGTTTTTGGCCTGTTTATACAAGACTCTGTCCCCATTCCTGTAGGCATCTTCTTTGGCCTGACTGAGCTGAACTGAACAGTTTCTGCCTGTAGGTCAGTATAAGATGAACCAGACAGTGATCAGAGAGTCCTAAAGCTGGGGACAGAGTGATAGGCATCCTTTATTGTGGTGTAACAGTGGTCCAGTATATTACTGTCTCTGGAGGGACATGTAACGTGCTGTCTGAATTTTGGCAGTTCACGTGTGAGGTTTGCTTTATTAAAGTCCCAGAGAATGATTATAACAGAGTCCGGATGTTGTTGCTCTGTGTCTGTGATCTGATCAGCCAGCTGTCAATGAAGAGTGATTCTAGATCAGGACAGCACATCTTCTTCAACGTTGTTACATCTGTACAACACTTTTTGTTGATGTAGAAGCATGTCCCACCACCACGCGATTTCCCTGTTGATTCTACGTTGCGATCTGCTCTGAACATCTGGAAGCCCGGCAGATGTAACACGCTGTCCAGAAAGGCTTCATTCAGCCAGGTTTCTGTGAAACACAGAGCAGCAGAGTTTGAAAAGTCCTTATTTATTCAGGAGAGCAGAAGAAGTTCGTCCGTTTTGTTAGGTAGAGAACGGACATTCGCCAGATGGATGCTAGGCAGCACCATTCTAAAGCTGTGGTGACGGAGCTTGATAAGTGTGCCGGCTCTTTTCCCACGCTTGCACATCTTAAAATGCTTGAACAGCACCGCTCCTCTGCCAAATACAATGTTCAGCGAAACATCTGAGTAATCAGAATCCAATAGAGGATTGTGTGGTGTGTACTGCCGAATGTTCAGCAGTTCATCAATATTAAAACTTATTGTGTTTGAAAAACAACAGACAGTGTCTGACCCCCATAGATGTTAAGGCTATGTTTAAAACGGCGTTTTAAAATGAAAGTGTTCCTCAGCCACATCATATACTACCATAATCGTGTTTATTAGCTTCATGGTTCATCTGTAGAAATGTTTTTTCTGGATTTATCATGTACAGGACTGAAAGCAGAAGTGTAATGGACATTCATCATTGGAGAGAGGGCGGGTTATGAACGCATAATGTGATTGACATATGAGCAGCAAATGACTCTCAGAACAGAATCAGAACAGAGATCGTGGGAGAGAAAACACAGGCAGATAGCACTGGAAGCAGCTAATGCTCATCAGTAAATCTGTGGAAAATTAATTGATAATGAGTAATGTGAAATTTAATCTTGTTAAAACAGATTTCATAAAATTGGTATCGAAAAAGTATCGCTCAGGAACTGGTGTCAGAATCGATATATATTTGTTTTTAATGATACCCTACGTGCCAGAAGACTGTTGTAACACTAGTGTTCCTTCATAAGATTGTTATAATACATGACTGTCACAATACAGTACTATCCCTCATAAGAAAAGGTGTATGCATAAGTTAATTGAATGCACACTTTTAGTGTACTTTAAATCTTAAAAATATATTTAAAAAACTGTATTTGAAGATGATGGAATATTAATGAAATAAAAGGCCACTAAATTGTACTTAAAGATAAATGATTTCATGACTATGTTTCTGAACACACTTAAGTAAAGTACAATTTATAATAATGTAAAATTTAAAAAAAATTACTTTAAAGCAGATTAAATTAAAGAGATTAAATCAAAATATTTTAATAATCTTCTGTCTTGCTATGTAAAGTACTTTGTTATAATTTATAGTTTATATATTTTAAATGTATTAAGTTAAAACTTCCCCATAAACAATGTGTAAGTAAAAATATATCTGAATTTAAAAGTTTCAATGTAAATGAAATTAAAGTATATTTTAGATCACCATACATGCTTTTCTGTACATTCAGCAGTACACCTTATCTATATTTCATAAGAAAATACAAATAATTATGAAATTAAATTTAAAGATTTACTGAAATCCTACTTAAGTGGATCAAAACCATATTAAAACCTTTATTAGACTGTTATATAATTTTATCCCTTTATAAAAGTGTTATGATACACTGTATTTGATAATACTGTTGTAGCATGCTGTTAACCCCTAATAAAACTGGTAAAAAAACAAAAAAAACAGGATTTCCATAGGAGGATATAAGTCAAGTCAAGTCACGCTTTTAACAATACAGATTGCTTCAAAGCAACTGAACAGCATTAATTGGGAAAATATTGTGTCAATAATGCAAAATGACAATAGTAAACACTCATTTTTCAGTTAAAGACAGTTCATCATTGAATTCAGTGATGTCATCATCCAGCTCAGTTCAGTTTAAATAGTATCTTTGCAATCAAGTCAACGATATCACTGGAAATGAAGTGTCCCCAACTAAGCAAGCCAGAGGCGACAACGGCAAGGAACCAAAACTCCATCGTTGACAGAATGGAGAACAAACCTTGGGAGAAACCAGGCTCAGTCGGGGGGCCAGTTCTCCTCTGACCGGACAAAACCAGCAGTTCAATAAAACATGGATAAAACGAAAACTGTGTCAATCATTTCAGTCTGCAAAGCAACCAAATGTGATTATTTAATTATTTTCTATAACCACTGTAATTTCAGCCTTTCATTACTGTTTTCTCTTGTGATACATTTTGGTACATCAAAAAGTGAAACATTTCAATTAATGGGGAAATCAATAATCAAGAAGCATTTCAAAAGGAAAACAGTGGTGCAAACAATGTGAAGCCTGAACCCCTGGTCTGTTTTTAAGCTGACCATATAGATGAAGTGAGGGGATTTTTTATGAATGCAGGGTAAGCCAGCGCTGCTCACAGGAGTGAAAATGGCAGCGATCCCAGCAACTGTGCTAAAGTCATGCATGTGCGTCGAAGGGTCGTTAGTTCTGCTATTTTAAACATGTTGTGGGGTGAGGTGGGTGATGCCAACCTAGACACAAAATGATGGCAGCAAGCAGACGCTTCACAGATCTCATCATAGTTTCTGCTGGCCGGTATTTACATCTGAGCACCACGTCATGTCAGTTACCTCGAAAAGCCTCTCCAAATGCTAAAGCCTCTCTCTCTCTCTCTCTCTCTCGCTCTCTCTCTCTCTTAAACAGACAGGGGTACCATTATTTCTCTGCTTCAGTACACTTAGGTGAAGCTTCAGACTCCAGTCTCTCTCTCTGTCTCACACACACACACTTCTCAAAATCAAAGACAGGTCTCACGCCTGCTATTAAGCATGCTTGCACCCTGTGCAGGGAAGCTGACACCAAACAAGCCGTTCCTCACAAACTCTACATGTGTGGATGCGAAGCAAGCGTAAGAATTTAAAATATGTAGCATTCACTGCAGATTTCACACAAGGAGGTGAGGGCAGAAGTCAGTTACCTTTCAGTCGGTCACACTCGAATTGGGATCTCGCTTAGAGGGACCAATCTACTTCAAGTGTAAACTAAACGAGCCAATGCACATTGGCATGCGATTATTGCATCCAGCTGCTGCTGATCACAGTATATTCAGGCTTTTTGCTTCGGAGCCGAGCGGTTCTATCATTCTGCTCCTGACCTTCCTACAGTAGTGAGAAAAACTACAGTCAAGCACGCTCTTCGGTGGGCTCTCATGCTGGTGGACGGAGCTTCAGTGGCGGTGGTTTTCCCATGTCAAGTGGGTTGCACACAACAGGCTGCACTACCCCTGTGTGTGTTGCAGACGGCCATCTCCCCTGTGAGCTTCAGCACACTAAAAGAGCAATTTTTATTGAGGAGCTCATCAGGTCGTGGACGACACCTTTTTACTGCCAGAAACCGATCTGATGGTTCCTCCTCCCTCACTACCCTCGATGGTGGGGCAGCTAGGGCGTTACAAGGGTCCCCCAGGTGGAGCGGTTGGTTGCGATGCAGTTGTGCCCTAATGCCGCCTCCAACCGGCAGGGAGAACCGTGCCTCCCCTCCCGGGTCTGTAGGTACTCGACTGGCCAGTGATGCTTATACGACCTGTGGAGAAGCTGCCTCCGCCTTACACGCTACGGCGTGATTGCAAGTGCACCGGGCCAAGGCACTGAGGGACTTGCACGAGGGTTGTCACGACCCGAAAGTTCTCAGAGAACTCCGCACCGCTGCGGACCTCGCGTCACGAGCGACGAAGGTTACGGCGCGGTCTCTGGGTCATGCGATGTCCACTATGGTGGTCCAGGAGCGCCATTTCTGGCTGTGAATGGTGACATGCGCGAGACGGCAAGACACGATTCTTGAACGCCCCGTGTCCCAGGCCGGCCTTTTCGGTGACACGGTGGAGAACTTGCCCAGCAGTTCTCCGCTGACCAAAGCAGACTGAGGCCATCAGGTACATCCTGCCCCGGCGTGCAGCTGCTGCCGTCGCCGAGGGCGGCCCCCTGCCACCGCCCTGCTCCTGCGGCCTCCAGCAAAGCTGCGCCGTGGAGTCGGTCGCAGGGCAGCCGCCCCGCCCATCCAGGACCCCGCCTAACCTGGTGGCAAGCGAAAGAGCAGAGGCCCTGAGACGGGCAACTCAGAGGTGGAGGGACCTGCTCTTCAGGAGATGGTAAGCACACCACTACCTCCCCCGGAGGAGGGCCGGGCGGAGAATCTTTTCATCTTTTTCCGCCACTGACCTCTCGGTCGGTAGTACCCAAATACTCGACAAAGAGCAATTCCTCTATTTCTGGGTCCCCAGAGGGGACGGGGGGTTGTGGACGATCTAGTGCGTATCACACTCACCCTCCTCTCTCGCCAGTG
>NW_015505279.1:172399-173515 GCF_001515645.1 Sinocyclocheilus grahami | reverse complement strand
GACGCCCGGGCCGGGTCCCTGCGTTCTTCCGCGCTGCCCCACTGCGGGTACGCCTGTAGTTCTGTTGATGCCACTTGCGCGGTGTCTGGGAGCCAGGCTTGAGCTACCCAGCCCGTCTCGATGGCTCTTTCGAACCGTCAGGTTCGGCTTTGCGATTCAGTCGCCCGGCATCCCACCAAGTTCAGTGGCATCCACTTCACAACAGTGAAGGTGGCCAATGGTCCTGTTTTGCGGGCAGTCCTACTGGCGAAGGATGCGATAGAGCCGGTCCCTCCAGCCGATATGAAGACGGGGTTTTACAGCTCCTACTTCATTGTACCCAAGAAAGGCGGTGGGTTACGACCAATTTTGGACCTGCGTGTCTTGAACCGGGCCCTTCACCGGTTACCGTTCAAGAGGTTGACGCAGGAACGCATCTTCGGGTGCATCCGTCCCCGAAATTGGTTTGCAGCAGTCAACCTGAAGGACGCGTACTTTATGTGTCGACCCTTACGCACCACAGACCATTGCTGTGGTTCGCGTCTGAAGGACAGGCATATCAGTACGAGGTCCTGCCCTCCGGGCTGTCCCTGTTGCCCCGTGTCTTCACGTAAGTTGCGGAGGTACCCCTTGTTCCCCTGAGAGAACAGAGCATTCGCATTCTCAACTACCTCGACGAAGCAGTCTCAGGATCAGTTGTACGAACACAGGGATTTGGTGCTCTCACACCTCAGCCTGTTGGGCCTTCGGGTCAACTGGGAAAAGAGCAATCTCTCCCCGGAGCAGAGGATCACTTTTGCTCAACATGCTCAGTCGGTGTTGAACTGCTTGAATACATTCAAGAGCAGGATGGCGGTCCCACTGAAACAGTTTCAGAGGCTCCTGGGGCATATGGCAGCTACGCCCTGGCTCCATGGCCGAGTCCCGAGGTGGGGGTGGCAACGCGGCACCTTCCGGGTCCAAGTTACACCGGCCTGCCGCCAAACCTTCACCCCGTGGTCAGACCTTGCGTACCTCCGGGCAGGAGTGCCCCTGGAGCAGGTCTCCAGGCATTCTGTGGTTTGCACGGATGCCTCAACCACCGGCTGGAGGGCCATGTACAACGGGCTTGCAGTGTCAGGGGTTTGGACGGGGCCC
>NW_015505279.1:171659-172348 GCF_001515645.1 Sinocyclocheilus grahami | reverse complement strand
GGCATTATGTGGTTTGCACGGATGCCTCAACCACCGGCTGGGGGGCCACGTACAACGGGCTTGCAGTGTCAGGGGTTTGGACGGGGCCCAACTGCACTGGCATCAACTGTCTCGAGTTGCTGGCAGTGCACCTTGCACTGAGCTGTCTCAAAGGGCGCTTATGAGGCAAGCATGTACTAGTCCGCACGGACAACACAGCGACCGTTGCATACATCAACCGACAAGGTGGTCTGCGCTCCCGTCGCATGTCACAACTCGCCCGCCACCTCCTCCTCTGGAGTCAGAAGCATCTGAGGTCGCTTCGTGCTGTTCACATTCCTGGGCTGCTCAACCGGGCATCCGACGAGCTGTCTCGAGCTGCGCTCCCGGGAGAATGTCGACTCCATCCCCAGATGGTCCAGCTAATTTGGAGACGTTTCGGAGCCGCTCAGGTAGACCTGTTTGCCTCTCCAGAAACCTCTCACTGCCAGTTGTTCTTCTCCCTGCCGAGAGAACACTCAGCGCGGACGCACTGGCACACAGCTGGCCGCGGGGCCATCGCAAGCATGCGTTTCCCCCAGTGAGCTTTCTTGCACAGTTGCTGTGCAAGGTCAGGGAGGACGAAGAGCAGGTCCGGTTGGTGGCACACTATTGGCCTACCCGGACCTGGTTCCCGGAACTAATGCTCCTCGCGACAGCCCCTCCTTGGC
>NW_015505279.1:170056-171007 GCF_001515645.1 Sinocyclocheilus grahami | reverse complement strand
CCCAGTGAGCTTTCTTGCACAGTTGCTGTGCAAGGTCAGGGAGGACGAAGAGCAGGTCCGGTTGGTGGCACACTATTGGCCTACCCGGACCTGGTTCCCGGAACTAATGCTACTCGCGACAGCCCCTCCTTGCCCGATTCCTCTGAGGAAGGATCAACTGACTCAGAGAGGGGCACCCTTTGGCACCCGCGTCCAGACCTCTGGAAACTTCATGTCTGGTCCCTGGAAGGGACACAGAGGTTCTAAGTGACCTACCTCAAGAGGTAGTTGACACCATCACTTCAGCGAGAGCACCGTCTACGAGACACGCCTACGCTTTGAAGTGGAACCTGTTCGTTGAGTGGTGTTCTTCTCACCGAGAAGACCCCCGAATATGCCCGATCAGAGTCGTGCCTTTTTGCAGCAAGGGTTGGAGCGACGGTCGTAGAAGGGAGGTCGTTGGGGAAGCATGACTTGGTCGTCAGATTCCTTAGGGGGGCGAGAAGGTTAAATCCTCCACCGCCCCCCTCTATACCCTCTTGGGACCTGACTCTAGCACTCACAGCACTACAGCAGGGCCTATTTGGGCCTTTGCAGACGGTCGAACTGAAATTTCTTTTGATGAAGACTTTGCTCCTGCTGGCATTGGCCTCCATCAAGAGGGTAGGGGACCTGCATGCATGTTCGGTCAACGATTCGTGTCTAGAGTTCGGGCCGGCTGACTCCCAGGTAACCCTGAGGCCCCGGCCCGGCTATGTGCCCAAGGTTCCCGCTACTCCCTTCAGGGATCAGGTGGTGAACCTCCAAGCGCTGCCCTCGGTGGAGGCAAACCCAGCCCTAGCTTTGCTCTGTCCCATCCGAGCCTTAAGGTGCTACGTTGACCGGACGCAAAGCTTCAGGACCTCAGACCAGCTCTTTGTCTGTCACGGAGGCCGGCAAAAGGGGAATGCCATCTCAAAGCAGAGGATGGCC
>NW_015505279.1:149138-169984 GCF_001515645.1 Sinocyclocheilus grahami | reverse complement strand
TGTTTCCCCGGCAGACTTCTGCCATTCCAAGAGGGTTACAATCACCTCCCTTCTTCCATATGCACCTAAGGTATGTCCATATGTGTATTGCTTCCAAACCTCCTTCGGGAAGGTTGGAGCTTCCAAGTAGAACGGGTACGTTTTCCCAGTGTTATCCAGTCTTACTCAGTGGGTAGTGCCATAGTAGCAGTAGCTGGTCCTCTTGTGCAGGCCCTGGCCTACGCCAAAAAGTAGGGGCCCAGGTGGCTTCCACAGGACACTGGAAGGGGCGGTAGCTGTGGCCTTTTGGTAGGATCCCAATTCGTCGGTCATCAAACGTGATGTCGAGAGTGACCGACTGAAAGGGAACGTATCGGTTACGTATGTAACCCTCGCTCCCTGAAGGAGGGAATGGAGACGTCACGTCCCGTCGCCATTCCCTCCTTCTTTACATACGTAACCGAGACGTTCTTAGTAACATGAAATCTGCATGAAAAATTCCTTTAAAAGTTGTTATTTTGCATACAGCATAATTATTACTGTAATATTAGGTAATATTTTATTTTACAGTGTCCTTGTTATGTATGTTACACGTACTTATTATAGTAATAACGGTAAATTATACATTTATAAGCAACTTACCCTAAACAAAACCATAACCTTAATAGGTACAAAGTAGATTGTTAATATTACTCATTACATATTTGTGTAATTACACTGTAAAAAAAAAATTATCCAGTATTACATGATGTAATAATTGTGTTATTACTACATTATTAATATACTGTATAAAGTACTATAAATTATTTTTATTATAATAATAAAAAAAATTTTTGTTAAATTTTGTATTATTATGTTATTATTTGTTATTATTATTGTGTTATTATATGGTATTATTATGCTATTATTATTCATTATAATTGGTGTAGGATTTACTTTGCAATAATTTTCACACAAAAATAGCTAGTAAATGACACAAATAATTACAAAAAATCAGCAAGTAACATTGAATTAAAAGTGAGATTTTGTAGTAGAAAGACAGAAATAATATTTTCTTGTAAAAAAGTATTCCAATAAACTTTGTTTTATTTAAAACTTTGAATATATTTGACAGTGTATGTAATGTTTTGTAATAAGCAGTATTAAGTTTCAAATGTTAAATCTATCTGTGATGGTAAAGCTCAAACTTTCCAGGTCTTTCCTAGTGTGTGTGTGTGTGTGTGTGTGTTCTTCTGGAATGCTTCAGTACTCTAATAGGTGTGTTTATCTCCACAATGACCCAGTATGTGTTGGCAGTGGACTGGATGTATCTGGGCTTGCTGTGCCCTGTGGGGAATCCAGGACTCCAGACCTGAGTGAGGTCAGTATTACTGCTGCTCAAATTATCATCCCTACAGCATCCAAACAACCTCAACTTACCACACACACACACACACACACACACAATCATGAGGATCTAGAGATTGCTTACCATTGTGACAACCAGCTATGCTAGTACTGTTAAGGAAATGTACTCATACACAACTATTTCAAAAGGTAAACACATGTACTGATGCTCTAGAAGGAAACACAATTAAAAAAAGGTTGCATAGGGTGTAAACTTTTTCAATTAGAAGACTGTGGTAAATTATACTTATTCTGTCTTCCAGGGAACACGTAAACATCTTATGTACAACTTCTTAGGGGCAGTACTAAATGAAAAAAAAACATCTTAAAAATGTTTTCAACATTATCATTCTGTTCAAAAGTTTATTGTATGATACCTAGTTTTTCCTCTGTAACCATTTACAATATCAGCAATATCAGCAAGTGTACTGTTCTGTTTTAAAAGTCATGAAGTGTTGAGCTGTTAGCGGTGTAACATCAGTGATAGAGCCTATTGAACCCTGTGTGTGTGTGTGTGTGTGTGTGTGTGTGTGTGTGTGTGTTTCTGCTGACATCAGAGGAATGGTGGCTGAGGGAGATTTCACATCCATTACTGATTTCAGGAGAGCTGACGAGCTCTGTGGCATTTCATACACTCATACGTAGCATACATGGATCATCGTAAGGGTCCCTGCAAGATGAATGTGGTATTACATTAGGCAGTAGTAGAACTGCATTTAATAAGGTTATTCTGCATGTCTGATAAGGTGCTTTTCTGACACATTTGATCATAAACATAATTCATCTGGGGCATAAAGACAAGGGTCAGAAACCAGCTTTAATGTGTATGTGTATGAGAGAGAGGAAGATATTTAGGTGTGTGAGGGGTGAGAAAAAGGAGTTTATGAGTTGCAATGCAGCAATATAAAACTGTAACGATACTAAAAAATTTCCACCTACTTCAAATTAGAAATGTAAGGCAGCAACTGAACTTAAGTTTTTAATTATACTCAAATTGGCTTGACCCATTTAAAAAAAATGGTCTTGTTTAAAGTTAAAATAGTTAAAATAATAGAAAAAAAACACGTGTTGCCATGACTTACTGATCATATCATTTTTTTTAGGTTATGATAAAGCAGTATGTGGATGAGATTTAGAAGTGAAGGTTGAGATCAGGGTGCACTTTCTTTTTATGAATTAGTACAGTTTTCTTTTAGCTTACAAAGGGATACATGTTCAATTTCAAATATAACAGTGTATTTTTCATTCATTCATTCATTCATTTTTATGTTTACTTAACATCCAATGATTTTCATGTTTTTCATTGTATGAAGAATAAGTTTGATATTTTGATAACTCCATTTGTATTTCAAAGGGGGAAAAAGTATTGAGCAGTGTGAGTGTGGATGGATGATGACAATCATTTCTGTTTAAAGTAAATTACCTATGAAAGTTGCAGATGATCTGTGCAATTCACATATGATTAGAAATATGTTTATGGTCAATGTATATATGAAATAGATTTTGATTTTAATTAATTAGCATTTTATTAAAACATTCTAAATATTGTAAAACTGTAAGCTAAGAGATAAAAAAAATGACTATATGTTTATAGTAATGACATATTTACTTTTTAATGGGGTATTATTTATATGGTTTATATGAATTATTGGATTGGTCGCAGTTGCATTTTTAATATCCTCAATTCTGATGGATAAAAAAAACCTGATAAAATAAAAAAATAAAACAAATAATATGACTTTAATTACAATAAAGACTTAAATCTGTAACAAAATATCTGTACTTACAATTTATACTGAACACATTGTAAAAAAATAAAAAATAAATAAAAACTCTAAATATGTTTGAGCTTGCGTCAAAAGGTAAAAAGAGTACTGTCGATGTATGATTTACAATAAGAAATGAAAGTAAAAATATGAAGATATTCTCGTAAACTTAATGATTTGTGTGTGTGTGTGTGTGTGTGTGTGTGTGTGTGTGTGTGTTTCTGCTGACATCAGAGGAATGGTGGCTGAGGGAGATTTCACATCCATTACTGATTTCAGGAGAGCTGACGAGCTCTGTGGCATTTCATACACTCATACGTAGCATACATGGATCATCGTAAGGGTCCCTGCAAGATGAATGTGGTATTACATTAGGCAGTAGTAGAACTGCATTTAATAAGGTTATTCTGCATGTCTGATAAGGTGCTTTTCTGACACATTTGATCATAAACATAATTCATCTGGGGCATAAAGACAAGGGTCAGAAACCAGCTTTAATGTGTATGTGTATGAGAGAGAGGAAGATATTTAGGTGTGTGAGGGGTGAGAAAAAGGAGTTTATGAGTTGCAATGCAGCAATATAAAACTGTAACGATACTAAAAAATTTCCACCTACTTCAAATTAGAAATGTAAGGCAGCAACTGAACTTAAGTTTTTAATTATACTCAAATTGGCTTGACCCATTTAAAAAAAATGGTCTTGTTTAAAGTTAAAATAGTTAAAATAATAGAAAAAAAACACGTGTTGCCATGACTTACTGATCATATCATTTTTTTAGGTTATGATAAAGCAGTATGTGGATGAGATTTAGAAGTGAAGGTTGAGATCAGGGTGCACTTTCTTTTTATGAATTAGTACAGTTTTCTTTTAGCTTACAAAGGGATACTTGTTCAATTTCAAATATAACAGTGTATTTTTCATTCATTCATTCATTCATTTTTATGTTTACTTAACATCCAATGATTTTCATGTTTTTCATTGTATGAAGAATAAGTTTGATATTTTGATAACTCCATTTGTATTTCAAAGGGGGAAAAAGTATTGAGCAGTGTGAGTGTGGATGGATGATGACAATCATTTCTGTTTAAAGTAAATTACCTATGAAAGTTGCAGATGATCTGTGCAATTCACATATGATTAGAAATATGTTTATGGTCAATGTATATATGAAATAGATTTTGATTTTAATTAATTAGCATTTTATTAAAACATTCTAAATATTGTAAAACTGTAAGCTAAGAGATAAAAAAAATGACTATATGTTTATAGTAATGACATATTTACTTTTTAATGGGGTATTATTTATATGGTTTATATGAATTATTGGATTGGTCGCAGTTGCATTTTTAATATCCTCAATTCTGATGGATAAAAAAAACCTGATAAAATAAAAAAATAAAACAAATAATATGACTTTAATTACAATAAAGACTTAAATCTGTAACAAAATATCTGTACTTACAATTTATACTGAACACATTGTAAAAAAATAAAAAATAAATAAAAACTCTAAATATGTTTGAGCTTGCGTCAAAAGGTAAAAAGAGTACTGTCGATGTATGATTTACAATAAGAAATGAAAGTAAAAATATGAAGATATTCTCGTAAACTTAATGATTCACATCTACTTTTTAAGACATCTCAGTTGGACATATCTTAATAAAAAAAAAACGTAAAAAATGACAATAAAAAAAATGATGATAAAATACAGAACACAATGCTTGACATGTCTTGAAGCCATTTGAGCACATAAAAACTCTTGTCTGAAATAAAGCAGTGTATTCTAATGGAAACATTTCACAGAGACGATAGTGAGCATCACGCGTCAGTCCAGCATGTTCAGGGCTTTCTGTCTCTTTACATAAAATGTGCAAAATCCTCCAGTCTGTGTTATATCGTCCTAATAGACAGTGTAGAATATATTTTACCCACATAAACAGACAGGACAGCAGAATCAGCAATGAAGAGGCCATATGAATTATGTATATTACATTACCATTCTCCTCCACTATCAAACACTGCCAAACAATAGGGATAGAAAATTGGCCAGGAACCAAGATATTGAGCAATTTTTGTGCACGGTTCTTAGCCACCGCGGCTGTGAAATTCTATTTAGCTGCTTCTGCACAGGGACGGCCAATATACGTTCCTCTAAAATGTTTCTATTTTTTCCCCCAAGCAAATCTAATGCAAACAAGTGCTGTATAATTGAAAAGTCTTCGTTTGCAAAGTCCAAAGCCTTATCATGACAGTGTCTGGGAAACAGGCAAATAGGACACTGGAAAATGGAAAGAATTGTTTCATTGATTTTCCTTTATAAATCAAAGGCAGATAAATCAAACAAGGCAATTCTCCCTGGCGGCTTCACTAAAACCTTTCATGCTGCCTACACAACATGTCACAAACTATTATTTGCGATCATGCCACGCTTATTAATCTGGAAGCAAATGAATAAGTTGTTAGATGGAGTCACAGAGGGATTTATTGGAATGCAACGCACACGCCTGCCGTATTATGTTGGGAACACAGAGTGGTTGTTGAGAAGCTGCCCTTTCACATCAAATTTTATCTCACTAATTCATATTCTCACCGAAACGCTTTTGAAAGCAGGGGTGAGTAGAGAGATTAAAATAACAATGGAACATCTATTCCACCGGAGGCGTGTGACAACAAGACAGAAGTAGAGCTGCCACAAGGTCAGATGTGAGCAGGTATTTGCACACGTGACTCTGAAGATAATGTCAAATTAATATGTCAGTCACTGTTCCTTTTTATGATCAGATTAATGCAAAAAAAGAGGAAAAAGAGAAAACAAAAAAGAATAGAGTTATAATTATTCCTGATACTGAACTGTTTTCTTTACAACGGTATTTGCTTTCTGCTATTATATATTTTATAAACAGAAACTCAACATTATTTAATATATTGATATATTTTAAAATGTAATTTATTCCTGTGATCAACGCTGAATTTTCAGCATCATTACTCCAGTCTTCGGTGTCACGTGATCCTTCAGAAATCATTTTGATATGATGTTTTGCTGCTCAAGAAACATGATTATTATCAATTCTGAAAGCATTGATTGATATTTTGGGGGAAACTATTTATTTATTTATTTGTTTGTTTTTCGGGATTCTTTGATAAATAAAAAAGTTCAAAAGAACAGCAATTTTTAATTCAAATTACAAAAAACATTTTTTTGTAAAATTATAAATGTTTTTACTGTCACTTTTAAACAATTTAATGCATCCTTTCGGAATAAAAGTATAAATTTATTAACATTTATAAAATATTTAAATAAAACAAATAAAATAAAAATTAACTTATTGACTCCAAACTTTTGAATGTAATACAAAAATAAAAAATTGCAAGTATTCCTTTCTCAAATTTTAACATTTTATAGATGCATTCACATAAATTCCTTTTCTTTGTCTAGTCTGGTGTAGGATATTCATCTTTATGTTTGTGAGGCATGTCAATGTTAATTTGGCTTTTTCTTTGGGATCAATGTTGCAAGCATCTGTTTTTTTTTAAATAGCTGGTTCTCTAGCAGCATTTCCCCACAAATGGCTTGTGTAACCCTGTGACTGGTTTGAAAACTTACCTCCCCTCTGCTCTCATAATAGTAACCTATTATCCCCTCTGCCCTTTGAGCGGCCGCCGTTCGCCTAAACACACAGACCTACAGCTGATCTTTTCATAATATTTTAAAGAGGGCATCCCTGCTGGAGAGGCGTGGAGAAGGGGGACAAATTAGAGCTGACACTCTCTACTTAAATCAGTGAGATAACTGATCCTGAGGGACCGAGGGCCACATGGGGCAGAGAGGCTTCTCAAGGGCCCCTCATTGTAACACACACACACTTACACACGTCTTTTAACAGGCTACAGAATGTCAACAATCCAGCCTTGAATGAGCCAATGAATCCACAAAGGACAGAGGATTAAACAGCTGATGTCCCAAAAATACCATTTGGGGGGGGTGATGGGGAATCTTGATTTGAATTGAACATCAAGAACGAGAGCAATGCAGAACAAAAACATCTATCTATCTATCTATCTATCTATCTATCTATCTATCTATCTATCTATCTATCTATCTATCTATCTATCTATCTATCTATCTGTGTTAAGTGGTCTTTTTTATCATTAGGCATGTTCAATGTGAAAGTGTGCACTGTAGTGATTTTCTGCAGAATTATAACCAGCATGAAAATATATGTGCTTGACTTGATTGTTCCTGAGTTCACCTTTTAACCTTTACCAGTCTGAAACATGTAATGTCTTATTTTGACGTCTTGCATGGACTGTTATCTTCTTAATAGGGCATTTACTGCAGCACAGTGTAGGCGGTAAATCAAAGTGGGAGACCAGAAGGGGTAATTAAGCCACATCAGTCTCTGTAAATCTCACATTCACTCTATCTGTGGTGATGGAGATCTCTCGGGGCAATTATAGCACTATTGTTAAAGGCAGAAAAAGTCACAAGCTATACAAATGTTATAAATGTGCCCCTTTATTTTATTCTTTCATGTGTAATAGCAAGCTAGAGGAGCTGTTGACAAAAAGAAGAAAAAAAAAAGAAGAAAAAAAAAAAATTATATATATATAAAAAATTTTTCCTTCATGAATCCAGTAAAATAGAAAAAAGGGTCAAATAGACAGAAGAATTAGAAAGTTTGATAATTGATTTGATTTTCATATTAAGTTTTTATTTCAATTTTCAATTATTATTAAACAAAAAAACGAATCTTACACTTTAAGGTAAGCATATTTAAACACAAAGACATTCGAAATCAAATCACTAAGAGTATGTTGTTCATTGAGATTTAGGTGATAACTGTGCAATATGATGACCAATACTGTAAAAAGATAAATAAAACATGCATTTTACAATTTCATGATTTAAAAGGAGGGGGCAATTAATTTTTCACGTAGGTTTGGACAGCTTTTTTCCATAATTAAATAATGATTTAAAAACTGCATTTTGTATTTACTTGCATTATCGTTGTGTAATATTAAAATTAGTTTGATGATCTGAATCTTTTAGGTGTGACAAATATGCAAAAAAAAAAAAAAACAGGAAGGGGGCAAAAACCTTTTCACAGCACTGAATATGTATGTGTGTATGGTCAAGTTTATTTATATAGCACCTTAAAATCAACAAGTGCTGACCAAGGTGCTGCACAACCAAAACATCAGAAAAATCAACTAACAAAAGCATTAAGACAATATAAAATTTTAAATAATTAAATAATGCAATAAGTAATGCAAAACATCACCAAATAAAGAAAAAAGGAAAAGTATTTTCAAGTTAAGCAAAAACCTGAGAAAAAAGATATGTTTTAAGAGATGATTTAAAAGAAGACAACGTAGGGGATAATCTGATGGATAAAGGCAAAGTGATCCAGAGTGTAGGACCAAGAACTGAAAAAGCTCTGTTCCCTTCAGATTTTAAACGGAATTTTGGGACAATCAATAACTTCTGAGAAGATGATCTAAGCGTTCTCACAGGAGAATAGAAATGGAGAAGATCTGAAATGTAAGTTGGGGCAAGACCATGAAGTGCTTTAAAAACTAAAACTAAAACCTTAAAATCAACTCTGAATTTAACAGGTAACCAGTGAAGTGAAGCTAACACAGGGGTAATATGCTCCCTCTTTTTTGTCCCTGTCAAAAATCGAGCAGCAGCATTCTGTACCAACTGTAAACGTGATAGGGAAGACTGGTTAATTCCAGCACAAAGAGCGATACAGAAATCCAGCCTTGTTGAAATGAATGCATGAATAACAACCTCTAAATCATTAAAACAAAGAAAGGTTTTCCTATGAATTAATTAGTAGAAAAGTCCATTCCTTGTGGATTTTCCTTATGGGCAAGGAAGGGGATTTTCTTCACCTAAATTCCAGGAGGTCGTAAATGGATCGGTGTCAGGGTTACCATGGAATCAGGGGCCTGTTCCTGCCACTCACGGCTGTTACAGAGTATTTGTTAAATCTAGCTAACAAAATATATATTGTGTGTTTGGGTGGTCCAGACGCTACATTTGTTTGTCAAATTTCAATTCAGGATCAAAAATAACTTCCAGATTTTTAACCTTTTCATGGATGTTTTCTTCAAAAGGGCCCAGAGTAGGTCTTAAATTATGTAAATTGTGAGAAGGGCCAAACAATATAACTTCAGTCTTTTTTTGATTCAACTCTAGGAAATTATTTTCCATCCTTTTCTTGATGTCTTCTAAACAAGCCAGCAAGGAAGACACTGAATCAGAACCTGATTTTATAGGAAAATAAAGCTGAGTGTCATCTGCGTAAATGTGGTATGAAACTTTATGAGACTCAAATATAAAACGAAGAGGGAGCAAATACAGGGAGAATAAAATTGGACCAAAAATAGAGCCCTGGGGTACTCCACAAGTGACGGGAACTGAGCTTGATGAAAATTCACCAATTTCCAACGAAAAGCTCCTATTTGTGAGATACGATGCAAACCAATCTAATGCAGTACCACAAATGCCAACCTCAAGATTTAATCTTTTTAACAGGATGCTGTGATCTACTGTATCGAAAGCTGCGCTCAGGTCCAATAATAAGAGAATAGTACAGTTACCAGTGTCTGCAGATAACAAGAGATAATTTACTACTCTTAAAAGAGCTGACTCAGTATTATGTTTTGCTATAAAGCCAGACTGAAAAGGATCCAGAATATCATTAGAATGTAGGTAGAGGGAAATCTGGTTAAATAATTTATGCACAAATTTATGCAGAAATGGCAGTTTTGAAATAGGCCTATAATTATTTAATTCAGTGGGATCAAGATTTGTTTTTTTGAGTAAAGGCTGGACCACAGCATGTTTAATACAGGAAGGGACAGTGCCTGTCTGTACAGAACCATTAATAATAGAGCGTAAGCTAGGCAAAACAGAGGACAGAACATCCTTCAGCAACTTTGTAGGAACAACATCACAAGAACAAGTAGTTGATTTCATATTTAAAATAATGTCTGACAACTCAGAAAGTGAGATAGCTTGAAAGTTTGTAGTTTATATGTAGTTGTTTTTTTGGTGTTTGGCTTAGTGGTATGTTAGAATCATTATTATACTCTTAGTCTTATACCTTTTGTTCTTTAATATTTTGAATAGTTTTTAGCTTTATTTTTTGTTTTTCATTTAAATGTTAAGTTTTGAAATTTTGTTGTATTTTTATTTAATTTATTTATTTTTAAAATGTGTATAAGTAGTATTTATAAAGTTTTAGCTTTTAGTTTTGATATGTTTTTAGTTGTTTTAATAATAGAATTGATTGCTTCTGTTGTCCTCATTTGTAAGTCGCTTTGGATAAAAGCGTCTGCTAAATGACTAAATAAATAAGGTTGGCTATTAGGAGTGACTTAATACAGGTGTGAGTGCTACAAGTCTCTAACAAAGGAGAAGTGATTTGGGGTTGAAATTGTGCTATCCAGTGCTGAACCCAGGGAAACTCAGGCAGAACATTACAGAACCCCCTCTTTTAGGATGGCTCCTGACGTTCCCAACAGCTTGAGTCAAGTGGAGACAATGAAAGTCACCGATAAGATTCTTGTCCAGGATATGGTGAATAGGGACCCAAGTCTGCTCTTCTGGCCCAAATCTCTCCCAGTCCACGAGGAATTGTCATTTTCCACAAACCAGATAAGTGTTCATTAACCGCTGGACTGTGTATGCCAGCTGACCATCAATGATGCATGGAGCTGGGGGTGGCCTGATGGCAGGAAACAGAGGGCTGTATTTGACAAACTTTAAGTGTGAGACACGAAAGGTGCAATTTCATTAACTGATATAATGTTAATATACCAACCTATTGAAGTACTTAAATCTGTTTTGTGTCTTTGTAATACACTGATAACCACCAAATGCAGGTGGCGATGAGAAAGCACCATGAACCAAAGCCCCTCACAAGCAGCTTTTAAATAATAACATATATAGAAGGTGCACAGTGTCACTCACACAAACACTAAACACCATCATGGTAACACACATGAAAGGAAATAATGCAATAAACATTCATTTAACAACGTTAGGTGTAACACACAACCCTAATATACAAAACTGATAAGAAAAAACTAAGAAGAAACATAGTTATTTCAACAAAAAAAACATCAAATTTGAAGTATAACGCAGGGAATTCTGGGAATGTCAATTTACGGTTATTCACTGTAAATTATATGGTCTTTTTGCACTTCCAAAAACGGTATACTACCGTAAAATTAATGTTGAATACATGTAATGTCCAATACAGTTTTTCACCGTATATAGTAGGTGAATTTACCGTTAACCATTTAACAGGTTTTTACTGTAGCATTTTTACAGTCTTTTACCGTTAAATTCACGGTCATTTTTGACAGTGTGGGGTGTATGCGCAAATATTTAGATAGCAGGAAATGGTAGGAAACTGGATTTACTTTCCTTAAAACCTTGAAGGGTCCTATGAACCTTGGAGCTAATAAGTGTGACACAAATTTGAGGTGAAGGTCTTTGCTCGAAAGCCAGACTTTCTGCCCTGGACGTAGAGGTGGTGCTGGTCTGCACCGACGGTTAGCCCATTGCTGTTGTAGCTGTGAAGTCTTAAGAAGCACAGCCCAGGCCTTCCTCCACACCCTGCAATACTGTTGAACCAGATGTTGGGCAGCTGGGACTCCCACCTCAGACTCCTGCTCAGAGAATAAGGGAGGTTGATAACCATATTGACACTCAAAGGCGATATACCCATTGAGGAATGGCGAAGAGTATTGTGCGCAAATTCTGCCCATATCAGATGTTTGCTCGCGGATGTTGGGTTCGATAATACCAGACATCTCATGGTTGTCTCAATCTCTGGTAGTTATTTCTGTCTGTCCATTAGACTGGTGATGAAACCCAGATGATAGACTGGCTGTAGCCCCAATCAGCCGGCAGAAGGCCTTCCAGAACCTGGACCACAGTCTGAAAACATATTGGGAGAAACCTTGCAACCTAAATACATGCTGCAATACAATCTCAGCGGGTTGTGGAGCTGAAGGACATTTTGGTAATGCTATAAGGTGGCAAGCCTTTGAAAATCTATCCACCACTACCAAAATCACTGTGTTACCTTGTAAAGGTGGTAGGCTCATTGCAAAGTCCATAGAAATATGTGACCATGGCCGGGCAGGAACAGGGAGGGGTAGCAGGGGACCTTGTGGGTGGGATCTGGAGTCTTTATGCTGAGCACAAATGGGGCAAGCAGCTACATAGGGGGCAGTCATGGTCAATCTCTAACTGCTTGGGTCTTTGCAGGGTCCATCTAGATATGACATATAGATATGATTAAACCTAAAAAAGAAACCTCTTGAACATGAAACTCACTCTTTTCCAGTTTGATGAAAATATGGTTTCTCAGGAGCTGCTGAAGGACTAGGCAAACGAGCTGCACGTGTCCCTGGAGGTTCTTGAAAAAGATGAGAATATCGTTGAACTATACAAATCTCTGAGCACATCATTAATCAAAGCCTAAAATACTGCAGGGGCATTTACCAAACCAAAAGGCATGACTTGATATTCATAATGGCCAGTATATGGTCAATATGGGTATATATAAAGCAATCTTCCATTCATCACCAGTATTGATGCGGACCAGATGATATGTATTGCGAAGGTCCAGTTTAGTAAATATAGTAGCCCCCTGAAGCAACTCAAAGGCAGTAGACATCAATGTAAGATGATAATGATTGCCGTGATCGACCCAGCTGCATAGGGTCCTCAGAACATGTCACCTATTAGGCAGGGAGGTCAGGAGACAGGGGGCGTTCAAAGGAATGTTGCCTGGGGACATTTCCAGAAGTTTCCATGTGCTCCCTACGTCTCTCTCAAAGGCGATTGTCTAGTCGAATGGCCATTTCAATCAGGTATTCTAGGTCTGTCGCAGGGTCCTGGGCTGCCAATTCATCCTTGATTTCATCATACAGTGCCCGATTGAAATGTCAGGCCAGAGAGAAATCCAAGACACAATAGTCCACAAAAAAGTGGAAAAGGTACAATCCAAAATGACACAACAAAAGTCAGGAAAATCTCTAATCTCAATTCCTTGACAGCAACATGCTCAAGCAGACATCAGGACTAAAACAAGTACAATAGGCAGTGAGGCCTTTAAATAAGGTTGGCTATTAGGAGTGACTTAATACAGGTGTGAGTGCTACAAGTCTCTAACAAAGGAGAAGTGATTTGGGGTTGAAATTGCGCCATCCAGTGGTGAACCCAGGGAATCTCAGGCAGAACATTACAGAACCCCCTCTTTTAGGATGGCTCCTGACGTTCCCAACAGCTTGAGTTAAGTGGAGACAATGAAAGTCACTGATAAGATTCTTGTCCAGGATGTGGTGAATGGGAACCCAAGTCTACTCTACCGGCCCAAATCTCTCCCAGTCCATGAGGAACTGTCGTTTTCTACAAACCAGATAAGTGTTCATTAAGTGTCAATTAAGTGCATTGAGTGCATTACAGAAGTTAATTTCTGTACAAGGTGAGGTACTGAGTAGGTTTACCACAGAAAAATCTAAAATATGGACCTTATTATTGTGATGCAAATGTCAAAATATATTAGTTTACAAATGAAAATGAATGTAGGTTGTTGGTGTTTTACTGCCAATATTGTTCATTGCTGCTGCAGTGAATTGTATGTACAGGTATGTTTTTGGCGTTTTTGCAAAAATGTAGTTAGAGGCATGTTTTTTGCACTGAGCCTAGATTGGAAATAGCACAAGCAGATTTTTCAAATAATACATTTCACAAAAGCAACTTACATTTGAAAAGATAAAATAAAAACTATTATTGTGACAGTTTATTTATTTATTCAACACTAGTGGATATTAATGTGTTTTTTACACCTCTGATTACTCTGATATGAAACCTGTCTAAACTTGAGGAAAACTGACTACATACATCCACTAAAATCACCAAAACACAAGTGATTAAAAGTTATTCAAATAGGAGAAAAACTTCTGCCGAATTTGCTTGCAGATGACACTTGTTTTGACATTTCGTAATAATGCAATTAATTTCATACATTTTTAAGTGTCCCATACTTTTTGCCACCACCAAATAATCATTGAAAGAGTAAAGAGTATGTAGAAGTATCTAACCCTAAGGAAAACGTGCAGCAGCATTAGATCCCTACCAGATAAGCCTGCAGGTCTGATCTGATCAGAATAACCTATAGAGTAAACAACAAAGACAAGATGCATGCCATAATTTCACACAAAGGCTTAAAAATGCCATTTGAGTCTAAGGATCAATGTTCCCCATAGTGTTCATTCTGCTCTCACCGTGATGAGCCATTGGACAGGCAAGTCCAGCCATCTGAAATCTGTGCCTAATTTATTACTGAAAACTTGATAGTAGAACATGGAGGCATTCTCCGTTAATCACATCTCCTAGGAATGCATGCAGTGGGCCAATACCCTGATGTGTTTCCTTTTAAAAAAGACAGGAAAATAGGACTCACTCTCAGACTAAGCTTCACCGTAATTCAGAGACCGAGCTCAGAGCTCAGGGGTGTTTACATCTGTGTAAATTTCAATTCTCTTCATCCATTAACTGAATAAAACTACCATCATTTAGATATTTGTTCATTCAGTGTTCCTTTAGCTTGAGAGAGCGAGATCTGAGCCTTGATTCCATGCTCACGCTTGGCTAATCACAGAGGGGTACAGAGCAAGTCAAAATGGCTCCCTCTCAGCATTAAAATAAGAACCTCAAAGGGAAGCTTTTAGCCTGTAGCTGGAAAGCCTTTTATCAGATCAGAGTAACTTCGAAAGCAGGATAAAAAAAAACACTTGCAGTAAATCACCAGCCTTTTATGTGCTGGAGGAGACAGACTGCTGTTTTGGCTTTGTCTCAGCTCAGGATGTTAAGATTGAGCAGGCATCGTGTGAGAGGATGATGGCATGAAGGACGGCTGGCTCTCGGCTTGATGGAACCACACAATTTGAACACTGTTTTACTGCTTCCGGGTGTAGAATGTGTTCTTGCACAACAAAATTATGAAAACTCCAAATCCCCTGGCCTGTTGAACGTTGACCTGGTTCTAGATGCCTCATAGTCTCAAAACCTAGTTAAAGGGTTAGTTCACCCAAAAATGAAAATTAGTCCATAAATTACTCACCCTCAAGTCATCCTAGATGTATATGACTTTCTTCTTTCAGACGAATCCAGTCAGAGTTATATTAAAAATTGTCTTTGATCTTTCAAGCTGTTTAATGGCAGTCAGCAGGTGTTACAGTGCATCAGTCCAAAATAAGTTAAATAAAAAGGGCCCATCCATAAAAAAAAGTGTCTCACACGGCTCCGGGGGGTGAACAAAGGCATCCTGTAGCGAATCGATGCATTTTTGTAAGAAAAATTTCCATATTCAAACGTAATAATCACCTTAATGTAGCTTGCACCAACAGTTGTATACGGAAGCAGCTCCGGGAGGATTATGTATGGAGGTCAGCGCTGCGCATGCGCCGATGAGTCTTACTCAAGGGCACAATGGTAATAGCTCATGGAACAAGCCTTACAGGGTTCAAGCCAGCAGCCTCCCTAGGCCAGAACTCCAGCAGAAGCGTATAAAAATCCAGATCTACTCTGAAATTACTGTGGAGAAATTTTAAGCAATGCTTTAAGGTATGCAACTCAATAGGTTCTATAGGTTTTGTTTGTCGTGATGCATGTTCGAAAGAGACTGGCAGGTTTAAACCCCAGCTGACGAACGCATTCCCCTCACCCAACACATTGTAATATCTCAATAAACACCTGGCTCAGCCTCGCGTCACACCTGTGCTTTTCCACGGTTAGACAGCAAGTCGTCAAATGACTCTATTACAAGCACATAATCTCAGTTAGTAATAACCAGTTGCATGCTTTCACTAGATTTTAAACAAATCCCGCTACAAAGCGATTTCTGAGTGCTACTAGCTGTTTGGCTTAAAGCTGAGCTTCAGTTTTAATGAGGACTGATCCAAACTCCAGAAGTCATTTGAATGCTCTGTGTAATTATGCAAATGAAGGTGCATGTTTGATGAGGCTCAGTGCAGAACTCAGTGTCTGTGACTGTGATCCAGGCAGGTGTTTCATCCTTCAGTTCAATCACAGTACAGATGAACAGCGTGTCTGAATTCCACAAACACACACAGAGGCTTACAGTCAAAACCATGATGAGTGATCATTACGCTGTGTCATTTATTCAAAGGTTGGAGTGCAAAATCATTTTGTGCACTGCTATTGAACAATCAGTGGCTCTGCATTTTATTGATGGGAAAAATGTACAAAGATGTTGACTATTTTTAATTACTGTTCTCTTGCATTGCCGTTGTTCAAAGCAAATTGTGACAGCTTTTGTCTTTTTTATTTTTCATTCTTAAGGCTGTGCTTTAATAGTAATACAGTACAATGAATGCAAATAATAATTGCTAATTATGTCTTCCTAAATATGACAGAGCTGTGTGTAAAATAATCAAATATATTTTTCCTTCCCCTAATGTCACATTTATTTCTCTTTGGGAATATGGATTGGGTTTTCAAATTTGCCACTGAAAACCCTATTGATAATTGATTAACATGTCTGAATGTGTCTATGGTGGTTAAGTCCCTGTGTGCAACACATAGCACATGCAGATTCACTTCACGAAAATCTGAACATTTATAATCCTGCATATGATGTTTAATTATGAGATGAACATGCATAAAGTCAGGAGGTCAAGTTCTTGAAGAGAGGCTGATTGGGCACTACGGGCCGTCCTGATCATGGTGTGTATAAAAAAAACCTCAGTCTAGGTTGTAAGACAGTTCGCTCTGCAGTTTAGATGAGTTCTGCTGCCATTCAAACTGCAGATACTCTCTAAGAAAAGAATGGAAAAGCAGGACCCCAATGTACTTTGAATGCATTTTCCATATTTTTCACAGATGCTTATTTTGAATTACTCATTGCAATGTGTTGTTTTAGAGTTAAAGGAATTGCCTGTAACCTTAACATATAATGTCCAGGCAGAAAATTACTAGAACCTTTTGCATTTCTTATTTCTATTTTATTTATTTTTGTTATTATTATTCTTCTTATTATTTATTTTTGTAACAATGCAGAGGCAGCACGGCCCAGTCTAACAGAGACACATATGCAATGTGATAACCCAGAGTGTCCTGGTCACAGTATTCATGAAAAGATGAAATTGAGTGTAGCATAAATCTGTTGCTTCAGGCGAAATCAGTACCCCTGCATTACACCACATGAACTCTTTCTATCCGAGTGATGCAGCGGGCATAATGAAACTTCAGCACAGAGACTGGAGGTGGATGGTTTGATTCGTATTCTGGATAGAGCGTCTCAAAACATACTTAATACAGATCAGGGTTGGCAAAGCTATTGACTTGTACTGTAGCTTGACAAGCTACAAGAATCTGAAGTTGCTAAAATACAGTAAACACTGCAAACTATTTAAAAAGACAATATTACACAGAAGCCATCTAAGTGGTCAGTGTTAAATATTTATATTGATCAGATAATATATATCATTAATGATTTTGTTCTAGTAACACAAAATTTGTCTTAATTCACCAAAATGAAGATGATTTGAAACTAATTGAAACTAATAAAGTTGCATTATTTGTTTTACAACAAATAAAACCCAAAGCAAATCCTAATTACAAAAACATAACAGTTGCATTTCACTACATATTTAGCTACAAAAAGAGCTCAAAACTAATTGGTGAATGTTTTTTTTTTGTTTGTTGGTTTTTACTTCACTTACACTAAAATTAATTACTTCAAAAACACCACTTGACAATTTATTTTATCTAATTTTATCTAATTGAATTTTTTATCTAATCTAAAACAAAATGATTAGATTACCTACCTGCCTGCCTATCTATCTATCTATCTATCTATCTATCTATCTATCTATCTATCTATCTATCTATCTATCTATCTATCTATCTATCTATCTATCTATCTATGTCTGTCTTCACTAAAACTAAAATTAATGACTTCCCAAACACCACTTTACTTTATTTTTTTCCATTCATTAGTTGTGATACTAATTGTAACTAATGCTAACTAATAGTAACACTACTTTTAGTTACTCCGCAACACTGATATAGATTGGTAGGGAGCCTTCACACATGATCTGATCCTGTCCCTCATATCTCTTCATATGCATTTGCTCTGCTGTATTGTGTACGTGAGCGTGCATGTGGCTTTCTGACCAACTAAAGTGCGGGAATGAAGTGCATGGATTGGTAGTGATTATGAACTAGACTGGGATAAGCCCTGTTGTTATTATGCAGATTAGGCTTCCGATGCAGCATATTGTACAGATGCAGGGCAGCAGCTGCTGGTGCAGATGGCTGTTGTACGGCTCCATCAGCACACAGCTATTGTCTCCACTAGGAAGGGGAAGGGGACAAAACAGGGGAAGAGGAAGAAGAGGCCAAGTACATCAGGGCTACAATTGTGGATCATGTTGTCAATCACAGCCTCACAATGGCTGAGGCTGGTCGAAGGGTGCAGCCAAATGTTGGGAGAACCACTGAAAAATTCAATTATTCAAACATTTCGTCAGGAGAACAGGTGTGTATAAATGAACCGTAATTCAGCACTAAACAATCTGCACTGCACTACTGTCATACATGTCATACATGAAGCTTGCAGTGGGACAAGAACTTGTCACTGTAAATTTTACATTTAGACGTACAGCTTTACTGCATCACACATTTCGTGTATTGTAGTGTTACAGTAAAGATTTTCCATATTTACTGTAATTTTACTCTGCACCACACAGGATTGCAAGACAACCTTGCAGAGATGGAAGAGGGCCCCTTTTTACTCAGCAACAAGAGGAAGCCATTTGTGCAATGGTGATTGCAAACAATGCCATAAGGTTGAGAGAGATACAAAGTGCTGTTATAGAGGATGACAACATCTTTGGGAATATTGAATCTGTTTCAGTCGCTACAATTGACAGTGCTCAGGAAGAATGAAATGCACATGAAAAAATTGTACAATGTGCCATTTGAACGGAACAGCGACAGAGTGAAGGAGCTCCGTCACCAGTATGTACAGGTAAAACATGTATGTGTTCTATGCATATTCTAATGTTCAGTGCTGTAAACTGTTTACTTTGTGTAGTGTCATGCACTACACTTACATGACAGTTCTGTGTATGTCTATTCACAGTGCATACTGTACAATATGTTATCCAAAATGCATTGTTACACAGGAAAAGTTGTTATAGTTTTTCTCACTCCCTCTTCTGTAATAAAGCATGTACTGGAGCTGGAGGGCAGGGAACCGTTGCACACATTCATATACCTTGATGAGGCGGGCATCTGAGGAAGCATGTTTTGGATGATGTGCGTTTTCACCACTCTGATGTCGTCAGACAGTGGTTTGCAGCACATGATAGGATGCTGGTGGCATATCTCCCTCCCTACTCCCCATTCCTAAATCCAATAGAGGAGTTTTTCTCTTCCTGGAGGTGGAAGGTATATGACCGGCATCCACATACCCAAATGGCCCTGCTAGTGGCCATGGATGCAGCATGTGATGATGTCACAGCAGAGGGTGGATTCGCCACTCGAGGAGATACTTTCCTCGCTGCATTGCAAGAGATGATATTCGCTGTGATGTAGATGAAATTATGTGGCCAGACAGAGAGGAACGTCTGGATGTGCATGGATGATTACAGTGCTATGTATGTTGTATGTTCAGTTCCAATATGTACTGCAATGTTGTGCACAGCTCTACCCAAAGGGAGTTTATGTTTGTTGTAAATAAGGATGTATTTTTTCTTTTGCACAATGCTGTGAACAAATTAGAATTGCAAAGAGCATATGCAGTAAAAATGTGAAACATACATATTCTGTGTCTTGTACTCAGTTACCTCACTAAATACAGTAATGTGTAATTTTACTGTATTTTTCAAATGGCTGTGTACATAGTGCTGTCTTGAGCATTTTCAGGTAGTGTCACCAAGATCTGACTTTTTTGCATTGGAAAACATTGACAAAGCCATTTGATTATCTTGTTCATAAACAATGGTGTCAGGACTTTTCATCTTGATGACACTGACACTTTCATTGACATGAATACTTGCTTTTGAGGAATGACCTATCCATTTTGAGCAAGTTTCACGCTTTTGCAGGTTATCAACTAGGTTTTGCAGTTTGTACTAATTGTTTTGAAAACTGCATTAACTGTTGTGCAAATGTAAATAGTGATGTGAGAAATGCACCAAAGCGACTGAGAAAAACTGTAATAACAAAAACACCCAAAAGTTATATTTTTGGCACCTGTAAAGGCCCTTTCACAGAAAAGATTTATTAACATCAGGCTGAAGGAAGTACCTCTTCACTTCACTCCCAATTTCTCTCAACACAGGGACAGGTGTCAATGAATCAAAGGGAAAACAAAGTAACTTGTGCTACTTATTGGGAAAAGTAACTCAGATTAGACAGATAGACAGACAGATATATAGATAGACAGACAGACAGAGATATACAGACAGACAGACAGAGATAGATAGATAGACAGAGAAGACAGACAGAGATAGACAGACAGACAGACAGCGATAGAAAGACAGACAGAGAGATAGATAGACAGACAGACAGAGATAGACAGACAGACAGAGAGAGAGATAGATAGATAGACAGACAGACAGAGAGATAGATAGATAGACAGACAGACAGA
>NW_015505279.1:143835-148883 GCF_001515645.1 Sinocyclocheilus grahami | reverse complement strand
TGGGGGCACTTCATTTCCAGCGATATCGTTGACTTGATTGCGAATGATTGCAAAGATACTATTTAAACTGAACTGAGCTGGATGTTGACATCACTGAATTCAATGATGAACTGTCTTTAACTGAAAAATGAGTGTTTACTATTGTCATTTTGCATTATTGACACTATTTTCCTAATTAATGCTGTTCAGTTGCTTTGACACAATCTGTATTGTTAAAAGCGCTATATAAATAAAGGTGACTTGACTTGACTTGACTCTTCTCAATAAACTGCAGGATTTAAAGTATCATTCATTCAGCGGTTAAAAAGTGATGCTTTCCTGAGCTACCTGAAACAAAAGCATTGTTCTCATGATATATTGAAAAAAAATAAAAATAAAAATTCCTCTTCGTATTTTCTATTTTGAGAATATATTGATGCAAATCTTTCCAATCTTGAGCTTAGTTTCTGGCACAATGTATTCAAAATCCCAAAATACTCTTCAACTCAATCACATGTATATCAAGGTAATTTATTTCCACTTTATTCTGTGGATAGATTCAGAAAGTATATTTGGCAACAGTGCTTTCCATATCAAAGTAAATTCAACTCAACTTCTCCCTGACATAATAAAGTACAAAGTTTCAAAGGCAAGCTTCCACTGTCCCAAATTATACAAGAACATAGTAGATGGGTTTACAAAACAATGCATATTCTCTCTACCTAGCAAAGTAGAGGGAATTTTTTATTCTCCACCACTATGGACTAAAAGGCGTTGAAGTTTATCCAACTTTATTAGAATGTATATACAGTATAATCACAAAGTGTGTTTAGCAAATCTCAACTGCTTGATTATATCATCATAAAATGTAAGCTATATTATCGCTATATTATCGCACAGCTCTATATGTATATAAATACTTCAAACTTTACCTGCATACATTCAGTATATTCACATGAGCAATATATTTTATATATATCAAATCTTAGCTGCTTGATTGTTTACAGTGTATCATTGCAAAATATGAACTATATTTTCACTGATGCTAATGTAAGGTATGCACATTTTAATATATTATAAACAATAACATCATTATATTCTGTAAAGCTGCTTTGAATCAATGTGTATAGTGAAAAGTGTTATACAAATAAAATTGACTCGGATTTAATCTGTATATATATATATAGTGTTTTGAAATTAGCACATATGCAAAAATAGATCATTACCAGTGAATTGTTTATACTGAAGCAGTTCAAGATATTGGTTTGGGTTAAACACAATATTGTTGTTCCATCAAAAACAGGTCTTCAGGTCCCCCTTAACAGATCAGCATGCTCCAGCGTTAGTGGTCTGCTGGCCCTCCGAGCGGAGCCGTGCATGTGGGGGTGTGGAGGAGCAGGTTTCCCACAGCTGGGCCGCTCTATCAGCTCTTTAAAGGCACTCCTTGGGGACCTACCATTCCTCCTAGACTCTGACATGTACACCGCTTGTCATATGGTCCAATTTGGTCAATACGGTCACACTGCTGCTGCGTTACAATAGATTAACCAGACGTTTCGAAAACAGAACAATATTTGGCTTTGTGAGTAAAATGTTGATATGCATGTGGAGCGCATCGGATAATGCGGTCACAGGCTCTCTGCGGTTTACAAGACTAATAATAAATATACGGCACTTTGCTCACACTGAAGAACTCCGCTTGTGATATTGGACTCCTTTATATATCCGCCGCTGACACTGAACGCACAGTTTAATAATGCATAATCCAGCTCTAGTGATTAATTACACAAAAAGAGGGCAGAAGTGTTTAGTCAGCAGAGGCTCTACAGAAAAGCCTGTCAATTAATATGTCATTTACACCCCATTCAGCCTCCAAATGCATGTTTAAATTTGATTAAAGCCTGTCTGTTTAAGTGCTACTTCCAATAAAGGCGGTGAAATGGGTGAAAAGGATTAGTGTCTGCTGCACAAAGCCAGTCCCCGAAGTGCTCTTTGACTCCTCTGTTGTCGCGGTTACAGCCTGGTCTGCATGGGGCCGATCTGATTGGAGGGCCCAGAGGGGAGGGGCCCCCGGTCACCAGGGCATTGTTAGCGCCGTCAAAATGGCCTAAGAAGAATGGCTGATTATGCAGCTACATCCAGTGCCACTAACAGGGAGCGGATTTGAATTTCTAACACAGCAGATGTTTGCTGGGCTCCTCCATGGAGTGGGCATATACTGTTATGCTAATTTCGCAGTGTTTCCCTTCAACCCCGGAGTCATCAGAGCAAATGCACAGATCCCTCTGTCAAACTCATAATTGGCCATTATTGATATTAATTAACATTTTTTGCACCCCATCCCTGTTCCTTGACCTGGTATCTGTTGGTAAATCTAGTTACCGTGGGCCATTAGAGGCAACGAAATCCAAGGGACCTCATGCTAGTCACAAGCCATTTATCAGAAAGGAACACAGGCCAATTAGCGCGGCGTGGAGACAGTTGTCTTGATTTGCTGCTGACTACTTTTTGATCACCATTATAAATTGCTAATAGGGCGTCGAGAGTGGCGCAGTGGTCTGCTGGGGCAGAAGCAATCAGGCGGTTGGTGACATGCGAGAAAGGCAGCGAAGAGACCGGCCCATCAGACACTACTTACTATGGAGCCCTGTGATGTCACAGCTGATCGTGCTCCGACGCAAGTCAATCAAACTAATGAGGCCCACAGCATTCCACCAAGGTTCTCTCCGACAAAACAATACTGTGAAAAATCCTAAATCACAACAGTACTTGATATTGAATAATCCGATCCATTATTCTCCAATAAGGGCCGATGCTTAAAGTTTTTATTGCCACAGATCAAGAGATCATAATAGGAGCATATTGACAGATATTTTTCTTGCAATGCTCTGAGGGACCGGCTGCAGCAGGAAAATATATCAGAAGCCTTATCATCAGTGCTGGGATCTCCGGTGTAAAATCAATAGTGAAGCATAGAAGGCTGGAGTTTTCACCGCTCCTCTCCGTCATTTAAAAAGACTGCGGAGGTCCCCGGGGACTTAGTAACTTAGCAACCATGCCGTTTCTGCGATTAAGTATAGAGTACCGTAATGCCATTGTTGTTTCCGCAGCCTTTTGTTGCAAATGTTGACGCGAGAAGATGAAATGGTTCGAGGATCACCTCTTAGCCTAGTTTACCTGTGCTCTCCTGAATCCAGCTCTACTCGAGGACCGTCGGTCCATCAGTGAAGTGACAAGCAATCACATCTCAGCTGTCCTCTACAGTCCCTGCATGATTATATGCATTAGCTGCGACAGCACCATACAGCTAAAGAGATGAAAAGAGCAACCTTGATCTCAACATAAACAGAAGCCACACTGTGATGAAAAGGTGTGATTTGTTTGTTAGGGCTGCACAATCAATTGAATAAACAATCAAGGTTATGAATAAAGCTGCCACGATTAACTAATTGCAAATTTGCAGAAAAAAAGGCTTTGCATGTAAACAACCACAGACATCATCTGATCCTCAAAAGACAAAATTAAGATTTAATCGACAAGTAATTATTGGATTCACTAGACGTTGCGCAGAGCACTTGCGATGTAGATGGTGTAACAACCGATATATAAAGCAAGCGAGCGATTCAACGACACAAAAATTGCATTAAACAAAGCAAATAGTCTACACTATAATTTCAAACTCATAATCATGCATCCCTACAGTAATGTCAACAGATAAAGATTTAATCAGTGTCTGTAGTCTTTTCTCTGATATATTTAGAAGCTATAGATCCACAACGTTCTGCATTAAACGACTTTAAATGTTATCGTTTTAGGAACCGTCAGACAGTTTCAGATCTACTAAGGTTATGACCACATTTTTGTTTACGACAGAAACATCATGCAGAAAAATTAATCAAAGAGTAGGCTACATCAGAGAAACCCTGACAAATGCGGTTCCAATGTTATTTGTGATGTTATTTTTCTTATATATTCAAAACTTTTAGATCCATAACTGTCTATATGGATCAATTATTACTGTATATTATTACCATTTATCATTAATATCTATATTATTACAGTTTTAAGAATTGTCATACTCAGAAATACAGTTTCCGATCTACTAATGACCATATCGTTGTTTTTTGATGGAAAACATCATTAATGCAGAAGAATACATTGCAATGTAGACCACATCAGAGAAACCCTGACAAATGTGGTTCCGATTTATGAAAGTCTCATTTTTTGTGTTATTTTATCTTATATATTTAAAATGTATAGATCTGTAACTGTCCGTATGAAACGATTATTATATTATTACCATTAATATCTATATTATTACTGTTTTAAGAATCCTCATACTCAGAACTACAGTTTCAGATTAAGATTATAGTAGCATCTCTGTTTTTGAATAAAACATCATTAATTAATTGCAGAGTACACTGTCAGTGAAACCCTGATGAACATGCTTCAGATTTATCAGTCTCTTTTGTAGCATTATTTCCCTCATATATTCAAAAGCTATAAATCCATAACTGTCTACATGAAACTATTATTATTACCATTTATCATTAATATCAATATCATTATCATTTTAAGAATGGTCATACTCACAGAAACTTTTAGATCCATAACTGTCTATATGGATCAATTATTACTGTATATTATTACCATTTATCATTAATATCTATATTATTACAGTTTTAAGAATTGTCATACTCAGAAATACAGTTTCCGATCTACTAATGACCATATCGTTGTTTTTTGATGGAAAACATCATTAATGCAGAAGAATACATTGCAATGTAGACCACATCAGAGAAACCCTGACAAATGTGTGTAATTTATCATTAATATCAATATCATTATCATTTTAAGAATGGTCATACTCACAGTTATCATTACTATCTGTATTATTACCGTTTTAAAAATCGTCAAACTCAACTACAGTAATCATTACTATCTGTATTATTACCGTTTTAAAAATCGTCAAACTCAGAACTACAGTAATCATTACTATCTGTATTATTACAGTTTTAAAAATCGTCAAACTCAGAACTACAGTTATCATTACTATCTGTATTATTACC
>NW_015505279.1:141915-142827 GCF_001515645.1 Sinocyclocheilus grahami | reverse complement strand
GTTTTAAAAATCGTCAAACTCAGAACTACAGTTATCATTACTATCTGTATTATTACCGTTTTAAGAATCATCAAACTCAGAACTACAGTAATCATTACTATCTGTATTATTACCGTTTTAAGAATTGTCATACTCAGAACTACAGTAATCATTACTATCTGTATTATTACAGTTTTAAAAATCGTCAAACCCAGAACTACAGTTATCATTACTATCTGTATTATTACCATTTTAAAAATCGTCAAACCCAGAACTACAGTTATCATTTCTATCTGTATTATTACCGTTTTAAAAATCGTCAAACCCAGAACTACAGTTATCATTTCTATCTGTATTATTACCGTTTTAAAAATCGTCAAACCCAGAACTACAGTTATCATTTCTATCTGTATTATTACCGTTTTAAAAATCGTCAAACCCAGAACTACAGTTATCATTTCTATCTGTATTATTACCGTTTTAAAAATCGTCAAACCCAGAACTACAGTTATCATTTCTATCTGTATTATTACCGTTTTAAAAATCGTCAAACCCAGAACTACAGTTATCATTTCTATCTGTATTATTACCGTTTTAAAAATCGTCAAACCCAGAACTACAGTTATCATTTCTATCTGTATTATTACCGTTTTAAGAATCGTCAAACTCAGAACTTCCGTTATCATTACTATCTGTATTATTACCATTTTAAGAATCGTCAAATTCAGAACTACAGTTATTATTACTATATGTATTATTACCGTTTTAAGAATCGTCATACGCAGAACTACAGTTATCATTACTATCTGTATTATTACCGTTTTAAGAATTGTCAAAGTCATAACTACAGTTATCATTACTATCTGTATTATTACCGTTTTAAGAATTGTCAAAGTCAGAACTACAGTTATCATTACTATCTGTATTATTACC
>NW_015505279.1:138944-140841 GCF_001515645.1 Sinocyclocheilus grahami | reverse complement strand
CAGAACTACAGTTATCATTACTATCTGTATTATTACCGTTTTAAAAATCGTCAAACTCAGAACTACAGTTATCATTACTATCTGTATTATTACCGTTTTAAGAATCGTCATACGCAGAACTACAGTTATCATTACTATCTGTATTATTACTATTTTAAGAATCGTCAAACTCAGAACTAGAGTTATCATTATCTGTATTATTACCATTTTAAGAATCGTCAAACTCAGAACTACAGTTATCATTACTATCTGTATTATTACCATTTTAAGAATCGTCAAACTCAGAACTACAGTTATCATTACTATCTGTATTATTACCATTTTAAGAATCATCAAACTCAGAACAACAGTTATCATTACTATCTGTATTATTACCATTTTAAGAATTGTCATACTCAGAACTACAGTTTCAGATCTAGTATAGGGTTATGGCCGCATCTTTGTTTTTGATTAAAACATTATTCATTCATGGCAGAGTGGACTACATCAGAAACCCTGATAAGCGTGGTTCGGATTTATCAAAGTCTCATTTGTGGCGTTTAGCCTTGTCTCGACAGAACTGCTCTGCACGGTTGTGAACTCCCCTTGTGTCTGGTCCAGCGTACTGGAACTCCTCGACTGTGATTGTGTTTCTCTGCGAGACTTCTCCCATGAGACTCTCTCACAGAGCCCAATTACAACTTTCATCATCAATCATCAGCGTTATTTATTCAGTAAAATGAATTTCTAATTAATAACTGATGAGCATTATGGCCTTGAAGACTGTAAAGCTATTAATTATGCCGGGCCATAGGGAATAAGCCTGTAAAGCAGTACCTGGCAGATATTCTGTGCCATTAGTGTTACAGTAGCGAATGTTTACCTCCTCCAGGACTACAGTATTTAGCCTGTGCCCATTGAAGGATTATTGAGATAATTATATGACTGTGACTGGCATATGTTTCCTCTTCAGTCAGAGCACCACTTTAATAATGAACTATAACTGCGGGACAATGGCTTCCACTGCCTCCGATTTCTCATAAAACCAAAGTGCCAGGCCCAAGGGAAATGTTTAGCCCACAATAAAAGAGGATGTTTTAGACTTCCATTGTGTCTTTTGAGCGGTTTGCTCATTTTTACAGTAAAGATGGCTCTTTGTGCTGCCACATTACGTGTCAAGGCCACAAGTGATGGGCGCGTAGTGTTTTTACTAGGCGCCGGTTACCTGAGCACCGGCCTTGTGGATAACTGATCGTATAAGAGGTGAAATGAGCGCAGCATTGAGGAGTTGTGTTGTGGTCTCAGTTCATCAGCTCCCTCTTCACCCAGAGCAGCGGTCCATGCCCAGCTCAGCAGTAATGATGACTTACAGACTGCTTTCAGACACCCCAGCATTTTTGTTGGTGAAAAAAACATAAAAGTGAACCTAACAACAAAACATTATGAGCTGTATGCAAGCATTCCTCAAATGAAGGAATATAGCAGATGCGCTGGCACATGGAAAATTACTTTATTTAGCAAAGGACCAAACAGCTTAAGTATTTTGTGGTGGTTTTCAAGGAATAGTTTGCTCATACGAAACAATTATGTCATCATTGCTCACCCCCATGTGACTGACTTACTTCTGCTGAGCACAAAAGGAGAAATTTTGAAGAATGTTCATGCAGCTCATTCCCATTCATCTAGTGATAGGGGTTGTCAAGACTGCAAGATGAAGCACTATGATAAAAACCATCCACTACAGTCCAAGGAACTCATTTATATAGATGTGCATGGAATGATCCTAAATGTGAATGACGATTTCTGAAATGTTCCTACTGTATGAGTGATTTCTAAAACGAACGTCCATAAGCACCAACAATTTTCCTGCGTTATATATATATATATATATATATATATATATATATATATATATATA
>NW_015505279.1:130895-133395 GCF_001515645.1 Sinocyclocheilus grahami | reverse complement strand
AAATGTACATGAGACTTATGCTGAATCGGAGCTCAAAGCTGTAATTTGCTCTCTTGGTTTGAGCTAGTTGTGTTTCTACAAGGCCCAATATTCACCACCACCATCACAGTCTGTGTGTTTATGTTTATGTGTGTGTGTGTGTGTGTGTGTGGATTATTTTAATTACTGCTATATATGTGTGCACGCTCTTCAGTTGGCGTAGAACATTTTACCTTTATAAATCTCTATTTGTTCCTCACTTGTGATGTTGGATGAAATCCATGGAACTGAAGAATCAAATCAAATTGTACGTGTGTTTTATAACATAACACAAGTCTTCTATAACAAATACGATAGCTTTGTACGAAGAGCAGACTGAAATTTATGCCATGAGGCACTGAAAATGTCCCCGTCTGCTGTACAGTAGCTCTCAAATCTCATTTGAACATGACAAACAGCAACAGTTTTATAGTGTTTTTGGTCACTCTATTTTAGTGTTACAAGAAATGCAGAAAGCCATGGGTTGGGATTAACTGACTTTTGGGTTTTTCATGATGATTTTCAAGTTTTGGCTGAACTGTTCCTTGCAACACCTTATGAAATGTTTTTATTCAGTGTAAACTTGTATCTTTGTGGGGTTAGTGTGCAGAACCAGTCAGTGTCAGTGCTGACACAGGCAGGAAACTGATGGATATGACCCCACATTTACTCTCTAAAGAATGCTACAGAATGCTTATGTACCCTGAATATTAAGGTGAATATGCAGATGAGAGTCCTAATTGAAAGCAGAGGATCAATACTGCACAGTCAGAGACAAGTTCTAACACCCACAGGAGTGAAAACACTCCTCTTTATCCTCAATAATGTGCCAGTCATTCATCTCTAGATTAACCTCACACCACCCTAAAAAATTAAGAGAGATTATCGTCTTGGCACAATACACCTCAGCATCCAGTAGAAAGAAATGAAAAACACAAGGCATGTCAAACTTTTGATGAAGAGCCATGAACAGATGTAATTCCTATATTTAGGAAATGAAAACCAGTCAAGCAGTGCTACAATTTAGTCATTGTTACAATTCAGCACAATTTCTGCATGTTTGTGTCAAATTGTTTTTTTGCATATCTTTATCTCATCTTGTGCAAATCTATTGCGCTACAAACGGAGATGGATGGAGTCATGCATGGCTGTTTTAGGCATCTATACAAATACAATAAATGTACATGAGACTTATGCTGAATCGGAGCTCAAAGCTGTAATTTGCTCTCTTGGTTTGAGCTAGTTGTGTTTCTACAAGGCCCAATATTCACCACCACCATCACAGTCTGTGTGTTTATGTTTATGTGTGTGTGTGTGTGTGTGTGTGTGTGTGTGTGTGTGTGTGTGTGTGTGTGTGTGTCTGAAATCCAGTAATAGATTTTTACCTACATCACTGTATATGTCACTGTCTTCACTGAAGAAAACTGTCTAGACTATATTTTTGTGTTTATATAGGAACCACAGTGTAAGGAAAACTGATTCTCTCAAATGGGAGTGTCCAGAAAAACAGGACATGGGTTTCTTTCTTATTCTGTGCAGTCAATGCAAAGATTATTTTCCTTTTCATGGAATGGAAACAAAACAAAGCAGTTTTCTTGATGCTGCAGAAGATATCCAGATTTAAAATTTGTCAATGCATACATTCTTAATAACTTAACTTAAACACATTACATTTGTATGCACAACAAGCCTATAACTTTTACAAGTAAATGTAACTAAATATATTGGAAGAGAGATATAGAAAAAAAAATAACATAATTTGTTCATACAAAAGTAATTTCGACTGAAAACTTTGTTGTTTTTAATTTAGTTGTTCAGCTATTTAAAAATAATGAAACTGTAAATTATAATGACTTTTTGTAACCCCCTGGAAGTTTGCTGAGGCCCCCAAATGAGAGTAGTAATTCATAGTAGGCCTAGCAATTTGTTTAGAAAACAAGAAACTACACAAATTACACTCTAAAAAATGCTGGGTTAAATACAACCCAGTGCTGGGTAAAATAGGGATAAACCCAGCAATTGGGTTGTTTTGACCCAGCGGTTGGGTTAAATGTTTAACCCAACCTTCTGGTTAGTAACCAAACCGCTGGGTCAAAACAACCCAATTGCTGGGTTTATCCCTATTTTACCCAGCACTGGGTTGTATTTAACCCAGCATTTTTTAGAGTGTAGTACAACAGAAACACTGAAACACTTACCTGTGGTGGTAGTTGATCACTAGCTGCCAGTGCAGGTTCTCATTGCCTTCTTCGTCGATGGCAAACTGACATGAACTCATATTAGGATTCAGTTGATCGTAGGTAAATGCACTTCATCCACAGCTTTTTTTATTGTGTGTAAAAGCATCGCATAACTATGGAAGCCCGTTTCCGCCACTGAATAATTTTTTTTTAAAAAGTTAACTGCGACTTTTTATCTCACAATTCTGACTTTTTTTCACAGAATTCTGAGATATAAACTCACAATTGCGAGTTAAAGTCCA